>NW_003215247.1:127698-143247 GCF_000006405.1 Perkinsus marinus ATCC 50983
GTACCTGATGATGGTAGAGAAGTTGCTATCCTGTTTGGTGATGATGGAGTGTTGGTTCTGACCCTATACCGTTTGAGCATGGTACGTTAACGGGAAGTGTTTCTTCGAATCCAAATTATCCCGATTCCCTCACTATGGTGTGTCTATTATTGTTTTATATTATTGTTGATAAGTAGTCAAGTTGTAGTAAGGATACTCGTTGTCTAGAATATGTTCCATACTCGATGACGCTGCCGTTGTTGGTATTGTTTCTACTGTTATTTGCTGTATCGCTCCTTTCGTTATTGTTCCTGTCGGCGCTCCACGCGTCGCTTTCTTCTACATACCATGGTCACTAAGTACCTATTCATTCACTCCATTACTATACCGAATCTCGGTGAACTTATGATTGCTAGGTCTGTCGTTGTGTACGAGTTGTGATGCTCACTGCAGAGTGCCTGGCACCGTTCACTGAGGTTATTTCCTGTATCAAATTACGTTCAACGGCGACTTTTTCTCTGTTGCGTTGCTCTTGCCTCATCGGAGGAGATCAACTGTATTCAGGCGAATTCGTCTCCCTTATGCGGGAAGTTGTTGTAGTGCCTCCGCCTCCACCTCCTCTGTTGCTCTTCGTGGTCAACGTCAAGACGGCTGCTACAGTGTGGGTCGAAATTAGCCAGAATGACAAGGTCTCGATGTTGAAAAAATACACCTTGAAAAAGACAGGTAGGTGGTTCGGCTGAGTATGTGGTGGTTTACAGTGGAGTTTCACTCGGTAGACGTGAAGTGGTGTAATACTCCATGCAAACTATAAGACGTATATACCTCTGGGACCGATAACACCACTGTTTTCCGCCAAGTGAAATGTGAAATATGTTTTCCACTAGTGTTTTTCCATATCGCGGATGAAATTCTAGTGCTGTTAGGCATACCAGTAGAGGAACAAATATTATTACATTCAGGAGAAGAGCTGAAGGATGAGTAAGTTGATCATGTCCATGGTTGGTCTCTTGATGTACGTCAGGTACGTGCTGAAGGACTGTGGGGCGCTGCGAGATAGAAATGTTGTCCATTTGGTTGATCGACGCGATGCGCCAGGTAAGGGATGGACTTGCTTAGGAGGGATGGTCTAGTGAGTTTTGATGTACAGGTGAGATGACAGTGGAGGATGCCTCGAAGGAGGAGGCGGCAATCCACGGTGTCAATTAACATGCTGTCTTCGGTGCTACTGCCTTGAGTTAGCGGGATACAGCATTGACAGTGTTCACTCCTAATATGCGAGAGGTCATCACGTGTCATCTCGGCCAGGCGGGATGTTCTGTCGGCCAGAAGGTATGGGAGCTCTTCTGTATAGAGCACGGCATCGAGCCTGATGGTAGGCAGTGTGCAGTAGTCTATCAAAAGGGTCATTTCCTTGGTTCTACACTGTATAGTCTTTGAGGGTCCTTCATCCGTGATTGATGGTTGTTTGCAGTACTGACGAAAATGATGTGGATGGTCAGGCACGATGCCGAGCGATGAATCTGTCGGGTCTATGGAGGATCCTTTTAATACGTTCTTCCATGAGACTCCATCAGGACAGCACGTTCCTCGCACGTTGTTTATGGATACTGATCCGAGTGATATAACGTCGTCGGGTGGGGTTGAACCTGGGACCTTTGGATTGCTAGGTACGAAACACGAGATCCTCGGACCTCGCTGTAAGTGGCGTAACCTGTACAATCCCGAACAAGTGATGGGGTACAAGCAGGATTGCCGCAGTAACTTCTTTGAGGGTCGGACACAGGCCATCGAGTGATAACTAGGGTATTGGAGGAATACAGGAAATCGTGGTTGATAGCTCGTCGTGAAAATATAGAGCGAAGTTGTTCGAAGTTGGTCGATACGCGTGGGCATCGGACATCGGCCGACATTATGGTTGATCGGAGGAGGGCTTGTTGCAGGTATCACATAGTGGATGAGATGATGGACAGATTGAGGAAGGAAGCCGATAAGTGCTCTAATCTAGCAGGATTCTTTGTGGGTGTTCGTCCTGATCGGGACTCGGCAGATCTTGAGTCCTCAGACGTTCCGTTCCTTCGGTGGAGGGACAGGTTCGGGCATTGGCTGTGAGCTGTTGGAGGCACTGAGAGAACAGTTTGAGAAGAAGGTAGACTAGTGATTCGATAGGTCCCGGGTTCGATCCCGGCTAAGGTTATATTTTGCATTGGCAATAAGAGGAAGGAATGGTTTGCTCTCGTTTGCTGTTGCGACCTTCCCTGATGGCATTTGTATGTAGGTTATCCTGGAGCCCGTACTATATCCTAGTGCGGAGTACAGCAGTTCAGCAGTTGAACCGTAGTGTTGGTAGTGCCTGGATTATGCGGTATCTCGATTCTTGGAAAAGGTACAATTGCCTCTTCGCTACTGCTTACAGTAAGGCTGTGTGTGACCTCTCTCTCATGCTTGACAACCAAGCAGCCTATAAGCTGTGTCGTGATCAGCTCGCTGTTAAAAATCCGGTAGTCGTCCCTGGTGGGTCGCCGTTGCAGGGCATGCTGGTCAGACCTTCTACCATCTCAATCGACTTATTTCCCAAGTTGTATCGGCCTGTACTACCTCCCTACGTTTCGAGTCTATGATCAATGCCAGCCTCCTTGAGATCATTCATAACATTGTAGGCGCACTAGGGGTTCACTACCGTTCTTGAATAGCGTCGTAGTAGGTACCCACGCCAGTGTATAGGTATCCAATTGTAGCACTGTCGCCAGTACGCCATGCCTCTCGGCATAAGTAGTGACATGAATCTGGATGGTCGTCAGCTGTATGGTGCTTTAGGCATGAGTCCTTCTCCACTAAGGATATTGTTATTGATCTGTTCGAACCGAGGAGTTTCCTATGCGATGTCGGGCCGACATTGAGGCTGAATCGCTATTTGAGTGTATGTGTATTACTAAGGTGGGAAAGGTCCTTGGTTCGATCCCTGGCCACTGCATTTTAAGAGGTACTGATCCTCGCCATGATGGAAGGTCGGGTAGTGTTGGACCGCCAATGCAAGCGGTAGCCCCATCGACGAGGTCCTGCCTTCTCCCTCCTCCCTCAGGTCGACGCCCTGCAAGCGATCAATACTCTGTGTAACCCGAAAGCAAGCTATCGTACGGCGCTGCGCTTCTTGCCTTGGATTGGTAAGTACTCACTTTCAATAGGAAGCTGCGAATCTGTTTTGGGCTGATAGTCTCGTCTTTCCTTGCCGAGTATAATAGCTCGTAGACTTGGAGGCAGCGATCTTGATCATCTCTATTCCTGGTGCCAATGTTGTTAGAGTCCGGCTTCAAAGTGGGAGTCGTCGGTGTGCCTCCCAGCATACCTCTTACTGGTAATGGAGAGCCATTCATGGCACGTTGCGATCGGCAAGGGTGTGTTCTGGCTAATACCACAGCTGTCAGAACGATGTTCTTGAGGCAGTATAAGAAGTTCCTACAGGTAGGGGGATATACTATGGCGTACTCTTAGTAGTAAGGCTAGCGGCGGGCCTTGGCCTGATATGCCTTGGATGCTCCTTGTTGCAGTTATTCTACCATAAGTCGTACGTATGGCAGTTCGTAGACGCCAACGGTGAGATGGATATGTTCTATGAAGCGAAGGAGATTGTTAGGACTGTAAGGCAGTGATCATTCTATACCACTCCATTTGCAAATTCCGTTGAGACAGATCATAGATGATCACGAGGCTCTCCTCCAGCAGTGCATGGCGAAAGAGAGCGAAACCAACGTGGTAGGTGAGCTCCAGTAGTGTAATGAGATGCTGGGTCCAGTTGGAGTTGGTCGGCTCGACAGCACATTCTCATGATGCCAATGCCACCGACAACCACCCACCTTTTACTGATGAGGAAAATGACCAGAGGGTCGCTCAGCAGGGATGATCAGCATCATTGCATCATGTCTGTGCTAATCTCATGTTATTTCTTCATGTACTGTTGTGGAGTTTAGTGGTGGGGAGGGGGTAGGTATGATGGCAGTAGACACAGCCGTAACACTGTCCTATACATGTCATCTGCCAGCCGTAGTCGATCCTATTCGAAGCGCTCTGATGGAAGTGAGCGTAGTCGCTCGAGAACTCCAATTAAGGAGGGAGAGGAGGAAACCCCTAAGCGTGACGCTAGCGAGGAGAAGGTGCTGAGCCCTAAGGAGAAGAGTCCTGTGAGGGAGCGTAGTGAATCTGAAGACCGCAAGAGTGATAGTGAGGCCTCGGTACGATCGAGCAGAAGGGGGGATAGTAGAGGTCGAGGAGAGAAGAAGAGCTGCAGTAGAAGTCCTCACAGTCGTAGACGTGGGACGAGTCCGGATAGAGAATCGAGGTCTCGCAGTGAGGGCGGTCGAGGTAAGCTCTTGTTGACTGCTGCGCCATGGAATTCCGGTCTATCCAGCAGGTCGTTCGGAGTCCGATTCTCGTCATCGTGGGCCGAGCAGGAGAGAGCGCAGTCGTTCCCGTACCCCTGGTGGTCGCGGTGGGGCTCGTGAAGGCTCCTGCAGTTTGCTTGTTAGGAATCTGGTCAGTAACTGGTAGCCTCGTTAGCATAGGGTGAGTATTTGCCTTTAGCCCGATGAAGTGAATCCTATGAGACTCCGCGATGCATTTGAGCGCTTTGGGTATGTGCGGGATGTGTACATCCCTTTGGACTACTACAGCAAGAGGCCTCGAGGCTTCGGCTTTGTTGAGTTCGACGATCCTAGGGATGCTGATGAGGCCAGGGACGCTATGGATGGTCAACGACTTGGCAGCAACTATGTTGGTAATAGGGCGAGGTGACTTTCAATGGGCTCTGGACTCTGTGGTGAGCAGAGGTGGAAGTTGCCAAGCAGAGACGGAAGTCCCCTAGGACTATGCGAAGACTGGATGATGAATATAGAGGGGGAA
This sequence comes from Perkinsus marinus ATCC 50983, assembly GCF_000006405.1. Lineage (NCBI taxonomy): Eukaryota > Perkinsozoa > Perkinsida > Perkinsidae > Perkinsus > Perkinsus marinus. The sequence goes on from NW_003215247.1 coordinate 132,574, forward strand.
GGTCTTCAAGAGGAGGGTATGGTGGTGGCTACAGGTGAGGCGGGCTCAGCTTCCCTATGCTCTTGTATTGGTTGTTTCAGAGGCGGTCGTGAATACTATTCCGAGGGCAGAAGTCGTCGCCGTTCCCCCTCCTATGGCAGGTGAGTTGAAGGAACTTCTTCTATGGTCCGAAGGCCGGCTCGATGACTACCTCTCCCTTCAGACGTTCTCGTTCTCGTGATCGTTATTAAATCACTATCGCTAGGAGTGACACCACAGCAGTGTCAGGTTTACTAAGGAAATAACATCGAAGATACGTACTCACTCGGAACATTTAGAGGCCTTGGGTTTTGTTCAATTCAAGGGGGGGGGAGTGGATGGTGGTGTTGGAAGTAGTTATTGGAGTATGCTCTTGGCGCCTACGAGCCTACTGCGACCCACGGCATGGTTGACGTCGCTGGGTTGGGGAGGAGTCCTCAGCCCGATGCTTGGGCAGACTAGGTGAGTCCACATTGAGGGGACTGTTGTAGTGAGGACCAAGGTGGAAGCATATACATATGGTCAACTACATTTCTCGATGACAGTATGGAAATTTTTAGAGGCCCTTGTTTGTTTCTGAACACTTCCGCTCTAGTTCCTATAGTAATTGCTGTGATAAGATAGGAAGCTCATGACCATAACTGAGGAAAGCGAATATATATTCCAACACCGGTGACGACCACTTAGGCGGGTCTGCAGGGATAGTTTGGGGCGCATCTGTTTGTGGTGTCGATTGGTGGCTCTTTAGAGGTATGAAGGTTCGAGTTAGACAACGAAGATCCCACAAGGGTCGCTTGCTCCAACATCATCAAACGCACTATGTTCCCAAGTAGGGGTGGGAGGGGTTTGCTGTGCCCTTAGCTCAAGTGTGATGATGTTACACTCTGCCTTGTCTCGTACCGTTGCTATCAGGCCCATATCGTACATGGCCATACCGAAGAGTGTGATGGCCAGTGGCTACATTAGGAGGATGTTCAGAGCAGGTGGGTGGTATGAAGGGGCATGGGGGCAAGGAGGGCATCTTTGTTCTATTGTGGCAGGAACGAATGAGTCGAGAGAGCTCATCAAACAAATTGAATGGACGAAGTATCTTTGTGGCGTTAGAGGTTAGTGGTGGCGGTGGTCTGGGAGGCAGGTTCGGAAGCTCCCATGGTTTAGGAGTGAGATGGCATCCGAGTGGGTCTTGGAGAGTTCAGTTCAAGAGGCGGTGCTATGAGCACAACTACTTCGTCAATTGCAGCTGCTATTTCAGAGTCGGTCAGTGGGGGTTCGACAGGTGAGTAGCTTAAGGAGTGGTATGGATTTTCTGGAGATGTCCTGTCCAGAGCTAAGGAGATGGCCATAGGATACCGTCGGCGACTTGAATACGAGTGGGCGGAGGTACAGGAGGCATGGAAGGTGATCGATCATGAGAGGGAAACTGCTCGGTTGAAGAAGCGAGAGGCGCGGCGTGTGGCGGAGTTGGAGGCTCAGGAGCTGATGGACCACGACGGTGATGCTGATGGGCTCCTTATTGGTGGTGAGGAGTGATCACAAGTTTCTGTTGCATGTACTCTTACTCGATTGGTTTCTGTACGGTAGATGGGGACTTGGTGTTGGTAATTGGGAAGAGTAGTAGTAGTAGTTTCTTAAGGAGCAGTAGTTACTCGCATGCATCTACCCCATTGGTAAATGCTTTCCCTGCGTGTCATCAGTTCTGATGGTCGTCAGGGGATCGATCACACCTTATGGGCGCTGTGCTCAATGATAACCTTTTGATGTAGCGTCTGCTCGTCTGTTATAGAGAGTGTGCTTGTTGTCATAGGGAAGTAGTGTAGGATGATTTGGGTATGGTTTTGTTCCCTTCCTTCCACCTACACCATGCCCCAGCCCTGCCCGTCGACCCTATGGGGATCTTCATGAAGATGTTCCACAGAGTTCAAGAGGTCGGCTACAGGAACGGGGAGATTCTCCAGAGGGCGGCGTTAGAGGCAGAAGGGAAGGATGAGGCCTATGAGAAGTGGGCCAACGAGATGGCGAGTCATGGCATGGTAAAAGCTCACTATTGCTCAGCCGTGATGATCGTGGATGTGGTATTCATTACCTCTATACGTTCGCGGAAGTTTGAGCGTTCTGTGATTGCCTTTCTCTACTCTGTCTTGGAATAAGGCCAGAACGTTAGCGTCAAATGAGGGGTATATATTCTTCATTAGTCGTAAAGACAACATACTCTGTGTCATAAACTATGGCGCGATAACTGTTGTTGACTCGTTAGGATCCCTCGGCGTGGCAGAAGGTTCCCCCACCACCACCTCGTAGATGCACTCCCAATTATGATATGTGCCCTAAGGGATGGCACAGGTCAGTGGGTGGTGGAAGGAAGAGGAGGAGGAGGAGTGTGGTGATGCGTGCCGTTAGGTCGGTGTATATGGGGAAGTGTGGCTTCAAATGCGAGGCGGACGATCCCTATGAGGGGGGAGGACCATGCTTCCCTATAAAGGACCTCAGTTGTATGGGGTATAAGGATAAGGAGGTACTACTAGAGCCGTGGTGATATATTCGTAGGTAGCCCTCGAGGGCCTCTTCTGTCTCATCCAATAGGGAATCAGAGACCTCAGTCGGTCCAGTCTGAGGAGTATCATTTCAGTTTATGAGCGAGCATTGCGCTTGGGATTGGCCTTGTCGTCACCCCTTCGCCCCCCGAGCGCCCTATAACCCCCATCCACCTCTCACTGGGTGGTGGGATTGGCTAGTCAAGTATCGTCATTTAGTGACAGTTCTGGCTGGAGGGATGCTCTCGGCCGGTGGGTGGGCTTGATCGTCTGAATCATAATCGACCCGTGTGATGCCTTGTATTGCACCGAAAGGCGTAGCTTTCCGAATAGAGTCCATATAGGAAGTCACAGCTCTCGACTATCATGGCGGCTTTTAGGGATCACTCGAAAGCTGAGTAGAAGAGAGGATGATGAGCACCACGAGGGGTCATCCCTCGTCACCACTTCGGAGGGGAGGACCTCTCCCCGCTCGAGCTCGGAGGCTGTAGAGAGCACTGAGCTGATGGAACATGCTGTTGGTGCTGTATTGTGATTCGGTGGTTGAGGTAGTCGAGTTGGCATAGCATGCAGGCTTGGGGTATTCCTGGGTGGTTCAGCTGTGGTAGTAGACCCCATCGGGTGTTGTGTTGAGGCTGCTGGTTATTCTTGTGGGGTCGTCAGCTTTCCATTCTGTGGGTTTGTCCTTGGTGATGATAAAATGTCAGCAGGTCGACGATGAGAACGAAAATAAGGAGAATGCTGGCCGCAACGCGAATGTCGAGGTGAGGGGCCTGTTCTGTATCTACTAGTGGGGAACCTAGGATACTCCGGAGAGTCCTGATATGAACGGGTTGTTCCTTATCAGTTGCCCGACGATCGTAACAGCCGAGTGAAGAAGGCCACTAGCGACACTGCAGCCTCCACTGAGGATACCACTCCTGATGAAGTCCAGGTGAATCCTCGCGACGTCGCAGGGTTAATTTCGTGGCGCGTGACGGAATCGTGGGTTCGACATACAGGCCACTTAGCGTGGCAAAGACTGTCTTCTCACGATGGAAGTTCTGTCATCCAATAATTTGGCTTCTGCCTTAGCCACGTCGGGGGGTGGTGGTCGAGGAAGGCCGTCGACAAGCGAGAGAAGATGTGAACAGTGTAGTTCAGCAGGTAGATGGAGAAAGGGGAGAGGAGTGTGAGGGAGTGGAGCTCTACAGGTCGCGCCTGAGACTCCTCCTAAGAGACCGATGCCCAGTAACGCTGCGGGGTCGATGGCGAAGAAGCACAAGTTTGGCAAAGGAGACTTTAAACGACTTGTCATCCGAGACATTGTGAGGGAGAAATGGAGGCCCTGGGAATCGTACCGGGGTGCGTACAGGTTCTGGAAAACTTCAAGTCGTATGGTGGTCATAAGTACATCGGCACATTCTCGAACAACTTCTCTGTGATTGTCGGTCCTAATGGATCGGGAAAATCAAATATCATCGATGCCATGCTTTTCGTTTTCGGCAAGAAGGCTAAGCAGATTCGACAGAACAAGCTAGCTGAGCTCATCCACAACGCTGGTGGGGAAAGGCCGGACCGAGCCAGGGTGCGCTGTGGGAGGATGTTCCTTCCTCACTGATGACCGGCTTCAGGTTAAGATTGGTTTTGCAGAGGTCAACAATGAGGATGGTCAGGAGATACCTGGCTCGGCCTTCACGATCTCTCGGGAGTGTTATGCTAACAGTTCAAGCAAGTAGTAGCCACTATAACTATTATTGCTGATACCAGTGTTGGAATATATGTTCGCTCATCTGAGCTGAAGAGTTTTCGCACTTACTATTGAAGTTAACAGCGGGTAGAAGTGTTCAAAAACCAATAGGAATTTCCCAGAACTCCCTCAGAATTTTCATTTTGTCACTAGCACGTGAGGTTAATCATGTGCGTAGTTCCCCACACTAGGCTGATACTAGTTGTATACAATTCCAGTTCAGGAAGGTTCTCGCCTAGGAGTGTATCTAGGTACGCTATAGACGATCGCACATCCTCCTGGACCGAAGTCGGTGACCGCCTTCGGGGGTATGGCATCGACTTAGATCACAATAGGTGGGGCCTAGTTGGTGATGGGCGTTCAGGCTGAGCCGTGACAGGTTCCTCATCCTACAGGGAGAAGTGGAATCGATTGCTATGATGAAGCCGAAGGGGGAAAGCAGTCAGCCGGGCTTTCTGGAGTTCCTTGAGGAGATCATTGGATCCGAAGTGTAGGTTGCTGATCATGGAGCCTTCACTTTGATGGGGAGCGACCCTCTGTAAGGTATATAGAGGATATCGAGAAGTCCACAGAGGAAATGAATAGACTTGTTGAAGATAGAAATATGCATTTGAATAGAGTCAATGCTGCTCATAAGGACGTAGTGGCGCTGGAAGGGCCCAAGAGGGAAGCTATGAAATATGTTAAGTGAGTGGGTGGGGTGCTCTCTTGACATAGGGAGTTGGATCATTTCAGAGTTCAATGTAAGCTGATTGGGGCGAAGGCTAAGTTGGTACAGTATAGCAGGGGAAAGGCGGACAATAGGCGGAGAGAGGCAGAGGCGGAGAGGAAGGAAGCGGAGGAGGCTTTGAAGGAGATGATGGAGGAAATTGAAGAGTGAGATCGGGGAGCTGGGTAGAGGGGAGTGGGCTCTTAGGGCCAATCAGAAGCTGAAGGCGGCCGAGGGAGAGTGCAGGGTTAAGGAGAAGGTCTGCCATAAGATCAGTCACAAGTGCGATAAGTTGTTGAATAAGTTTAACGAAATGGACCGACAGTTGACCAAGTCAAAGGAGGATTTGAAGTAGGAGGGGGTATTGCTTTTATGCTGGCCCTTGACGTTCTGTGTTCCGCAGGGCGTGTGAGATGAAATTGAAGCGCACGAAAAAGGAGATAACAGTGAAAGAGAATAAGGCGGAGAAGCTGCAGGATGACGCCAAGGAGATGGAAGAGGTCGACTTGCCTAAAGTGAAGCGAACGCCTTTAAGTCGGAGGTGTGGTATGGGAATTTGTTAGGTAGAAGATGAGATAAGTAAGTTGGAGGAAAGGAGTGGTATTGAAAGGGAGAAGCTGGAGGAGATATATGGGAAAGAGGCTAAGTGCAGCACTGAGAAGAAGTAGTAGTAGTGGTAATGGGCATCCATAGTAGAGACGTGGAGTTGGATGGTAGGGAGGAGCTGGACAAGTTGACCAAGGATCTGGACGAGCTGAGGTCTGCGGAATCAGAGTATAAGAGGGAAATAAACGACATGCTGAAACAGAAGAAACAGCTGACAGATAAAGTGAGGGGGAGGGCTGACGGTGAACTACAGAGTAGTTGCCTGTGGTCATCTTGAGGGGGGAATACGTATAGGGGACTAGTTAAAATGTGATCACGTCTCGTTCAATTTAACGTGATTCAGTGTAATCTCGAGACTTGGAATCACGGATAGTAGCTAAAACCCGTCGTCGCGGTATGAACAGTACTTCGTCGCCTACATGTTAGGTTTCTGCCGCCCAGGGCCAGCGGGCTAGGATTGAGCAGGAAAAGCAGATTATGGTGGATAAGTTGAAACATAGGGAGGAAGCAGTGGAGGAGAGCAAACGAGTGATGGAACAGTAGGGTGGGGTGTGGCAGTGGGATTCCTTCGAGGTCCAATGGGGTCACTGCAGGTACTCTGGGAGGATCCACCAGAATGAGGAGAGGATCGCGGAGATCTATGAGGCATTGAAACAGAACGGCATTGAGGGCACCGACATTCACAGTGGGAGGGTGGGGAGAAGTGGTGGGGGTGGTGACAAGGTTGTTTAGATAAAATAGAGAGTACCCACGTGAAGATGCAGGAGAGTGGTGCTTCTCAAGGAGCACCTAATCTAAGACGGTGGGGGAGATGAACTGGGGGGGAATAGTGGAGTTTCACCCGTTTTACGTGAATTGGCGTCATAGTCTAGTTGAAAAACGCGACATCCGCGATATGAAGTGAATTGCGAACTCTTCGCTGATTGTACCCGACAAACTATTCCATATCACGTAAAGCACATCACGTGTTATACGCGGTTTTCACTGCTCGCATGCGTTTCTCGCGAAGTGAAACGTGAAATCTTTTTTACTAATGTTTTTCATATCACGGGAAAAATTCCGGTGTCATGGTGGAGTCCTCTCTCAGAGCTGTAATGCAAGCAGCCCGATCTGGTCAGCTGAAGGGAGTCCACGGCCGATTGGGAGATCTAGGGACAGTTGATGATATGTGAGGGGGTCTTTACTGACAGACCTCGTTCTCTGGGAGGGGCAGTCTCTTGCAGATACGATGTGGCGGCTTGCACAGCGGCTGCAGGGACATTGGAGAACATGGTGGTTGATAGTAAGTTGGTGTTCATATCTGCGGTCACACTTGAGTTGTTATAGATGCTGAGGCGGCCCAAGCGGTAGTGGAGTTTTGTAAGCAGAGGAGGTTGGGAAGGGTGACGTGCATTATACTGGACAAGGTCATTATTAGCCTCACTATGTCGATCGTTGCGATGTGAGGATCTGTAGGTGTTAGAGAAGAAGCCGGCAGGAAACCCTCCAGAAGATACTCAGCGTCTCATCGACTTGATTAAGCCGACCGAGAGGAAGTAGGAGAAGGTGTCATCAGTTTGTCACTCTATTCCATAATAGATTCCGTGCTGCATTCTACTTCGCGGTTCGAGAGACCTTGGTAGCTAAGGACCTGAATCAGGCTCAGAGGGTTGGTCACGGCGAGAGTACCAGTGGGCGTCGGTGAGTCGGAAGGCAGAGTAGAGCAACTCCTTTTGCGGAAGGCATTAGTCGCATGTCCTTATAGTTTGTGAAGGGGTTATGTGTATTACCAAAGGGCTGTGTGTGCATGGCCACCTCCTTCTGCGGTAGGTACCGTGTCGTATCACTGGATGGAAAGCTAGTGGAGACTAGTGGGGTGATGTCGGCTGGTGGCAGGACAGTTAAGGGCCTCTTTGGATCACAGCGAGGAAGGGGTGAGTGACCGCCGACCAATTTCGTGCTTTACATGCTGTTATTGTAATCTGTTGTGAGCTTATGGTTGGGAATAGTCACTTCCTCCCTGTGTAGATCCCGAGACTGGAAGCTATCAGAAGCTGGAGCAGCAAGTCGCTCGACTGAAGCAGAAGTCAGGCTCATTAGAGGCAGCCATGTGGTCAGCCATCTTCCTCTCTCCTATGTAGGATCGACGAGCTCAAGACGGCTCGTGAGAAGCTCACTAACGAGCGCCTGGAGCTGCAGGACATGAACAGACAGATGAAAGCGGTAGGATGCACCCATCACTTCTCTAAATCCTAGCGGAGCGAAGCTCATCGATCTTTTCCTGTTATGGTGATATGTAACTATATAGTAGTGTTCTTCAGACGCTGGCGGATCATGAACAGCGACAGCAGCAGCCGGTAGACCTGGAGGCTGTGAAGCTGTCGATACAACAGTAAGGTGGCCCTCTTGTGTGGTTTTGAGTGTGAGTGTGGTTATAGATTCGACCGACAACTGGAAGCAATAGTATGTCCGGAACTAAGTGACAGAGAGAAGAAGGAGGTAGCGGAGCTAGACGGGAAGATTGAGGAAAAGCAGGGAGAGCTGAATGAGGTGAATCGGCTCCTTGGGGCTCCTTAGGAAGACGCATTGTGTGTGACAGATTCAAGGAGGAGTCAGAGAGCTCTTGGAGGCTATACAGTTGTTGAAGGATAAGATACTGAGATCGGAGGGAGATAAGACACGAGCACAGAAGAAGAAGATGGAGGATTTGAAGAAGTCCTTGGATGAGAGGAAAACCGACAAGCGACGGGTGGGCAAAATGTCGCGCGCCACGAAATTACCAGGCTTGTTGCTCCAGTTGGCTCTGAATATTCGTAAAGCTCGAGAGAATGCCGAGAAGGCGTTGAAGGAGGCCAAGCAGCTCCGCAAGGACATTGACGCTCTGGAGAAGGAGGAAGAGGAGCGGCGACCAGAATCTGAGAAGTTGGGAGAGCTTCGCTCCGCCGATCCGACTGGTTTTTATTCAGACTGCAAGAGCTTGCCTTGGGACTGTTCGAGGATCATAATCAGCTACTGGAGCAGCGGAAAGAATACGAGAAGGAGGTGGAAGCGTTGAAGGAGGAAGTGAAGAAGGTGGGCGACTACGGCTGGAGGGCTGAGATGTTACCGGTCCTGATAGATTCGTGATGAACACCAAGATGTGAGGAAGAGGGAGGAAGATCTAAAGATGGCCTATGAGGAGAAGTACGTTGGGTAGCTGGAGAGAGGGTAGATGATGCCGAGCCTCAGGAGTAACAAAGTGAAGCAGCATGAAGAGGCTTCAAGGCATCATAGTAAGGAGTTGGCCACGTTGAAGAAGGAATGGGATGACCTTCCTACGGCGCTTCTATTCGAGGAGCTTGAGGTGAATCCTTGGCCAGTTGATGGGCTGATTCTGGTGCTTCAGCATGACTCTGCGGTGAACCTTCCACCGCTACCATCACAGAGGAGCACACCAGTGACGTCGCCTGGCCGGCACGCGACCCCTCGGCTGCCGAGGGAGACTCCTGAACACACACCTGAGCGAGTTAAGGACGAACCTGATGAGAGGATGGGGAGTGATGATGAGGAGCATGGTATGGTGCAAGGGGAAGAGAGGATGGACTGTCGAGCACTGGGGAAGGCTGTCTTGATGGATCTCACTGAAGAGGAACTCGCTGGGGTGGAGAAGGCTCTGGTGAGGACTGATGCTGTCTATTTCGGTGGTCTCCTCTCTTTCTGTTCATTGGGTTTACTGGTGATCAGTCGTCGATCAAGTCGACCATGTTCTCCCTCGAGGAAGAGATACAGAAGATGCAACCCAACACTAGGGCTATTGAAGACTATAAGAAGAAGGCTGCCGACTACAAGAGGAAGAAGGACGAGCTCGACGCGGTAGGGATGGACAGTCGAAACCGGCTTGGTCGGAATCTTCAACTCTAGGTTACTAAGGATCGCGATAATGTACGCAGTCAGCTGAAGCAATTGGAGAACGATCGCCTCACTATGTTCCTCACAGTGCGTCTGCTGGCAACAGGATGGCATATTCGATGAACCTCTTAGGGCTTCCACGTGATTCGGGAGAAACTGAAAGAGCTGTACCAGATGATAACCCTCGGAGGGGATGCTGATCTCGAGCTTGTGGACGGGCAGGACCCCTTCTCTCTGGGGATATCCTTCTCTGTGCGGCCGCCCAGGAAGAGCTGGAAGCAGATAGCAAATCTTAGTGGTGAGTTGTGCATGTTTGCGGTTGTCGGTTGAATGCCGGTGTAGGTGGAGAGAAGACCCTGGCTTCGCTCGCTCTGGTATTCGCATTGCACCACTATAAGCCGACGCCACTGTACTTCATGGACGAAATAGACGCAGCACTCGATCAACGCAATGTTGCTATCATCGCCAACTACATCAAGGAACGAACACAGAACGCTCAGTTTATCATCATTACTCTCAGGTGACCGGATGCGCTTTTTCATCACAATTTGAATGGTTGAATCTCTGGGAAAATTTCTTTTTATTCACATTGTGTCTCAAATATTGAGATCGGGCGAATAGCTTACAAAAGCATCCAGCAGACCTAACATTTCAAAGCAAGGATTTGAGAAATTTATCGTCATCTCAAATCGGGATTACGATCGACCGACCTTTTAGTGTGCCAAGCGTATCTATATTTCTTGTTAGGAATTCTATGTTTGAGTTGGCGGACCTACTGGTTGGTATATGCAAGACTCAGGATAGGAGTAAGAGTATAATGGTAGATCCGGCCAAGTATTTGCGACGAGACTCTCTCGACAATAGCCGTAGCAGCATCACACCGCTACTGCCGGTTAGAAGGTGACACAATGCTGGTCGTCACATATCAATTACGTTATGCATTCATCATTTCTATTTTGTCGGAGGTGTCGAGTTGTACTGAGGTATTTACGGTTCGGAAGCTTGACACCTGCGAGCCCGATATCATTACGCTCTATGGGAGTAACTTGTTGGTCATGTGAGCAGAGATTCGACCGCACCATGTATAACGGATCAGCGATTCCTCGGAGCATCCCGTCCATTCACAGGGAAACAACCAAGTGTCAAAATCGGTGGTAATTTCGATAGACCTGAGGGTTCAACAATCAATGTTACCATCTACTACCCACGAATTG
>NW_003215247.1:143347-149504 GCF_000006405.1 Perkinsus marinus ATCC 50983
GGCGAGCGAGGCCGAACCATAGCTGTATACCGTGTGCACCTACAGATCGGTCCCGCTAAGCTTGTCATTGATGATGTTTTGCAGAATATCGCTATGTTCATATTCGCGGGTTCTTCGGGCATTCATGTGGAATTACCAATCAAACGAGAGCTAATGACCTAAATTAGGTCACCTAATACATGTGCGGGCTGGATCGAGGTGTGATGGGCCCTCAAGCGGCATTGACTGGGAACGAGTGAAATGCAGTTCCTCCTCCAATCAATGACACGAAACTCACTAAGATGTTTTCCAATGTGATCGCAGCGACTAACGCAAGAGAAGGCATCCAATCGCAATCAAAAACATGCATGAATTGCATGAGCAGTCGAGTGAGTGATACAAAAAATAATCGAGGCGTTGGACGAATCCACACAACAAGACAATGATGCAAAATGATGTCACTAGCCTAGCGGTGATAGCGAAATCTCGACAGCATTCCTTGTGAATGCTCTCCATGTTCTTCTAGGGTTCTACTGGAACTGCCGGGGGAGCTGCCACCAATTCCGCCCGGCAAAGCGGGCAGCGGTAGCTTGCTGTTCTGGACGACTCGAACCATCTGAAATAGTCATTACAAGTATCAATCAGCGCTGTCTTGTGTGAATCTACACTGTAGATCATTATGAGTGGGTTGAACGAGCCAGTCAAAGACTTACCCAGTAATACACTCGTCATGGAAAACATGGCCACAGCTTCTGAGTTGACGCAAAGAGCTCTCTCCTCCTTCTCCAAGGTGCTGAGAGTAATTAGACGTCAATCTCCTACAAGTATTGAATTGAACTGGGGAGGAAATTTGTGTTCACGAAGAGCACTTTCAGCAGGTTTACTCGTTAGAAATATTGGGAAATCAAAAATCGAAATAATTGGCAACTTGGAAGCACTAGGGCGTGCTTCTTTACCCAAAGACAGATCGAGCAATCCTGGTCATCTTCGACCGACGAGGAGTCCACAACTAGGGTCTGTTCGGTTAGGACGGCCATGACGCTTTCTGGCGAGTTTCGAGACTTCTGTTCTTCACGAGGGTATTCCCGACTCAACCCCTGAGTCAACCGCTCGTTTCTGTCGTAGTCTCCATGTCGATTCGCTCACCTTGTAGAAAGCGAAACAAGCTATGGTCATGAATATGAGCGTGAGGATGGCACAGAAGATCATAGCCACATGTTGGTCTGCCGCCGTGAATTGATAGGTCTCATCTGGAGGTACGTACGCAAAGGGTGTAATCGAGACTTTCGTGTTACCTGTCTCACCGCTGCGGTCATTCTGGTGGACGTAATAAAAAGGCATTTTCACTACAAAACTGCAGGGAGGCATTCGGATGTACGTTGGCGTTATTATAGTATTCCAGTGACCAGCTTTTGGGATCCGGAAAATATCGCTACTGGCGGTACCCGAAAGGCAGTCTCCTCAAGAGACGGAACTCCGCGCGGCACAATAGCTGCTGAACATCTATTTTCCTGGAAACAGAATTTGTATGCGAATAGACCTGTGTGATCCCGTAGGCAATGGAAGGGACTTATCCGAGTCCACTCCCATAGGGGATTTCGTGTAAGGCGAAAGCAACGTCAAAATATATCAGCAGCGTTTCGATTTTCGGGCGAGCGAGAGTTCAATAACGTGTGGTGACTTGGGAACAGATAGCGGCCTTACGGACGACGACAATTAATTCTAATAATTCAGTTTACCGTTACCTGCTCTACTCATGTTCTGGGCCGAAAAGGTAGTTCCTGGCAAGCCAGTGGAGATCAGCTCCGAAGCTTTGGAGGGAGCCACTCTGGAGCTCCTCAATGTCGTCCTCTCGGGGTCCCAGCATAAGGCTCAGCTCCTAGTGTCGACTGATGGCGAGGAGAAGTTCATGGTGGCCCGCCTCGGTGACGCTCATCCGAATGTCCAGTTGGGCCTGGAATTTGAAGAGGATGTGACCTTCTATGCCGAGGGTACCAGGCAGGCTCAAAGAGCTGCTGTGAGGAAGGCTCATGTTCAGGTGGAGAGATTACTATCTCTGGCAACATCGGTTTCCCTGAGGAGGACATGGAAGTCGATGGTGATGAAGAGGAGGACGATAGCGATCTCGACGAGGACATTGAGGGACCTATCCCTGTGGCTATGGTACAGCTGGAATGTCAGGGAGGTGTCGTATTCGGAGGGCTGGTCTTTAGGAGTCTGGGGATGAGGACGAAGAGGAGGATGAGGAGGAAGAGGAAGAGGGAAAGATTGAGGAAATCACTGAGGAGCCCATAGCTGGTAGACGAATGGGTTGTTGGTTGGGTAGTTATTATGCGCGGATTGCTCATTGAAAGTCGCGGGTTCGTTCCCTGGCGATGCAGCTCCCATTCCCATCCATGTTGTCGCTTTTGAATAGGCCCCAAGAAGGCCGCTGTTGAGGAGAAGAAACCCCAACAGAAAATCCCTGCTAAAAAGACTCCCGAGAAGAAACCCGAAGTGAAGGAAGTCAAGAAGACCATCGAGAAGAAGGAGGAGCCCAAGAAGCAAGAGCCCAAGAAACAACAGCAGAAGGAAGAACCTGTTGTGCGCACCAAAACTTTGGCGGGCGGCCTCAAGTATGAGGTTATTCGTCCCGGCCACGGTGGCACTCCTTGCCCTGCCGGTAAAACTGCGAAGGTAGGAATAGTTTATTTTCTGAAGTAATCGCGGATGGCTGGCGATAGGTGAGGTACGCTGGTCGTTTGGCGAAGAATGGAAAGCAGTTCGATAAGGGTTCCATCAACTTCCGTGTGGGCATGGGTGAAGTCATCAAGGGATGGGATATGTCTGTGAAGGGTATGCAGGTCGGAGAGGTGAGTTCGGGATGGGGGGTGTAGTTGGCCTGCTTGCTTATGATATCGCCAGGTCCGTAAATTGTTCGTGCCTGCACATCTTGCTTATGGCCGCGGTGGCGCTCCTCCCGCTATTCCTCCGAACGCCGATCTTGTCTTCGACATGGAGTTGCTCAACATCCAAGGTAATGCAAGGTCAACGACCGCCTACCCAACATGTACTTCCGCAGGTGGCAAGAAGAAGGCCGGTCGCCGTTAAGGCTCTTTACTTGAGAGGCGATGACTATACTACCAACGCCAAACGTTAAACCCGTTTCTTACAATCGTGGTATGTCGCGTGACAAGTTACTTTACTAGATCGAAACGGGAACACTTGTTAACAGCTCCCGGGAAGTGGATGCGCTCCGATGGTCATCACTCCGACAGTAATATACCTGGCAATGTCAGGTGGAATATATTAGGTGTCGACGGTAGAGTGTATGAAGGGCAAACATTCAGCCTCTTGAAACTTGTGAGAACTAAACATGAGATCAGCGCACAATTATGATATGCTGATAAGATAACGCTCCCCAGCGTGGAACTGCATGCGACTACCGTCCTTACGCCCGATTATTATCAAAACTAATAATTTATCGTTTCAGTTTATAATGATCTTGGACGTATCGAGGAACTAACTCCTGACCAATTGCCATGCAGACGTTATACCCTAACACCACGCACATGGCTCGACAAAGTGATTTATGTGGGTTTCGCGGCTGACGAACTAGCAGCATATCCAGAGAAATGTTTGTTGCCGATAATGGCTAGCCCTCGAATATTTTCCTCAACGTTTGCTAGGGAGTTCGATTTCTTATACCGCACATCCGATAGAAATATGTAACTCATCTGGCTTCCGGAGCTGGGCGTCTACTGAACCGTGTGATTCATCCCGATTCACGGACGTGTCGAGAATTGTATCCCGGGCGTGAGCAAAATGACTTGTCACAAGTCACTTGTGTTATGCATTGTACAAAAATGGTGATGAGTGATTTCTGATGGAGAAATGGTCACAATGTTGAAGTACAACACTCATCTATTCGATCATCGAGAACTATGAGCACATGTTGTTACATCGGAGTTCGATTCTTCCCGCCGAGAAATTCCCGGGCTAGTCCTTTTCTGTCTCTCTTAGTATTCATGCACACAAACCATTTCTCTGATTCAAGATTCACTTCTCTCTGGCTCACCGAGCTAACTCAATAACGCCATATGGATGGAACATCTCAAGTCCAACAGATGCACAGGGTGTAGGATCGCGTCTCGAGGTGAGATTCTCAACGATACTCCAGTTGTCCCAGCGCTGCGCTCCTTCAACCTACACACACCTTTCCTCTACAATAGTCAGTTCGGAAACTCAGTCTGCACGCCAGTCACCCGAGTATGGAAAAGACAGCGACCGATAACACTCGAAAAACTCTTCCCAAGGTTGAAGTTCAGAAACGTTTGAAACATCATCACGGAAGCAACATGAGAGTGATCAATCGTCTCATTAGTTTTTCCCTTCCTTCCTCTTCTGCGACTTCCGCAGACCGGGGTCGAGTATACTGAGAAAAGACAACTATACAAAACAGACCTGCTCACGTGGATGGGCGAACGTACTTCTTCCGTAAAGCAAGTCTGTGTGGAGTTATCTCAACGCATTCATCCTCCTCGATGAATCCCAGAGCTTCATCGAGCGTGAACGGCTTGTGCGGCGGCAAAACTTCCTTTATTTCCTTATTCTTCCGTCGTATTTCCTGATCTCTCTTACCTAATTTACTGCATTCAAGAAAGCGTCAATATTCTGAATCGTCTCAGATCAGCTGCTGCCACGGCCTCGAAACCCCATCGTACCTTTTGTGGGGTTCATGTCGAGCTCTTGGTCTCCATTATGGATCCCGATGATTTGACCAACATAAACTTGATCGTTTGGTTTGACAAACAGTGTACCTTCCTCTACTGTCGTAAATGATCGACCTTTCCATGTTTCACCTTTATGAGACATATGAACGAGATCATGTTCAGTACAGATGCCCTGCCCAGCCGAGATGAGCACCTAAGCCATAGTGGTAGTAGCTATTAGATGGGCATCATCGAGTACCTTGTCACGACTGGATGGAATAGATTTCTGCCACTTCTTGAAACCAACTAACGTTGACATCATCACTGCCTTGCCTTGAGACTTCTCCCGAACGTAGGTTCTGAAACCCTGAGAGGAATGGCATTATACATTTGCTTACCACCACCAGAAAGGCCCCAAACCTCAGAGTGACTCACCATGAGATTCCTAGAGCTGATCACAGCCTTGAGGAGGGATTCGTTACCCTTCTGTGGCAGCAACTCAGATAGCTCTCCTCCTCGCGATGATAGCTTGTCAGCGAAGATGCTAGCGAGCTCATTCTCGGCCAGTATTACAACCTACCCATCTCGTGAGGGACTCCACTAACCCGCGTGGTGCAACGGTAGGATTTCAACTCTCATACTTTCTTAGGGTAAACTTTCGTGTTGCCAAACCAGTATGAATTGCTCTCTTATTCCAGAGCCCATGGTAAGTATATCGATTCCACCTACCTCCTCATAGGGCTCTTGCTTCTCTCCATCCACTACTCTAGTGACTACTGTTGGCTGACTCACAGTCATTTCGAAGCCCTTCAAGAGGGATGAGTGGCAATACTGTCAACAACAATGCATAAGCAGTACCTCTCGTCGCATCTGCTCAGCCAGTATCGACAACTGGAGTTCTCCTCGTCCTTTCACAATCAGACCATCCTTTTCCGGTGTCCTCTCAGCCTGAAGAGAACGAAGTACCAAGCACACGAACCAGCAGCTCCAACGGACCTTGATCGCCACATTATTTGTAGTCTCTCGAACGAGCCGCTTCCACATAGCCTCTATAGTGAGGAATTTACCATCCTTCCCAGCTAGTGGGCTCGTATTGACAGACAACTTCAGTGACATCACAGGAGGATCTGACAGTAGCAACGTCCTTCACTTCACCTAGTCACACACCCTCGATCAGCATCGACAATTATCGTTTTCTAATATTCTGATATAGTACCGTGTTGGAAACGTGGAAGTCTCACCAATACTACTGATGTTGCCTCCCTTCCTACCAATCGGAATGCTAGGGATCGATTCTACATCCTGTGCTGAGCAAATGGTGTCTGCTACAGACGGTACGATATTACCACCCAGGGTGGCCGCAACATATCACCAGTAGAAGCTGATTTCACTATCTAAACACGAGGATCTTCATCGGCCCACGACGATCGAGTATCACCTCTCGATTGAGCCCTTCATAACGGTAAGTTCCCGTACTTTTTCTTTCC
>NW_003215247.1:149604-157336 GCF_000006405.1 Perkinsus marinus ATCC 50983
CTGAGTAAATCTTGCCAGTACTTGTCCAGGAGAGATTCATCGTGGATGGAGGCTACAATGAAGACGACGTGGTAACGGACCAGGCCGTGGCGTAACCCACCTTCTCGACCGTTGTGACGAGCATAGAGAACTTATCACCATTCTGTTCAACACGTGTCTCTATTGGTGCCTTGATGAGGTCTACTATAGCATCCAAAATGCAGTAACTGAGCAAGGTACCACCACCCTGACAGACCAGCCAAGCATTGCGTCCAACCAGTTCTGTCGTCTATTCAGATCCTTGATATGGTCATACTCGGTAACTGCCCACCCGTCCCTGGCACTAGCATAGATCGTTGTGTAATCCAACTGCTGCTCACTAGCATTCAAGGAACAGAACAAGTCGAATATCTACCAAAAATGAATCCTCTGAGACCACCATGATGATATTGCAATGCAGCGGTGCAATCATTTTGATGGGGAAATCCACCTCACTGCACTATCTACCTCTGTCTCTATTTGATCTTGACTCCTATCTGTGGTCCTGTCTGCTTTATTGATAACCACCATCGGCTGAACGTGCGGCAATGCTAATGCCTTCTGCAAAACGAACCTGTACAGGAGCCAGCGATTCGGACTCAGCAGTGCCCGAGCAATGGTAGTAGTAGTAATGACTCGATCACACACTGGGATCTAGGCCCTACTACTTAGTTTGGGTGCGCGGACCTTGTACGATGTCCACAAGTAACACTACCCCATCAACCATGCTCATCACACGTTCAACCTCACCACCAAAGTCTGCGTGGCCCGGCGTATCGACTATGTTAAGGACATGTCCTAACCGTAACAAGGGGATAACTCTACTCCTCTTGCCGCGATGATGATGTTGTACTCACCCTTCCACTCCAGCCGGGTGACCTTCGACAATATAGTGATTCCCCGCTCCATTTCCAACTCATTACAGTCCATCGAGCCGCTCATTCTATCACCATCTATAGACACCACAATCCAGCAGTAAGTGAGCATCCAACTAGAACAGGTTCGGAGTACCTTGTAAAGTCTGCCGCAGTAGAGTGTCGACCAGCGTAGTCTTGCCGTGATCGACATGGGCTATTATGGCTACATTACGGATTTTGTCAAGGGGAACCTGATAGCAACCTCGGTCCGATGACACGATGAACAGCAGCACACCGCTTCCCCTGAGGAGAACCCCCGCGTCAAAACGGACTTCCCGAAGAAGGGTTTCGACGGAGCGAAGCCTAATAATCGTGAAACTGGTAGAGCCCATCTACTACCCCTCGAAAGGGTAGTTGCCATTGAAAACGAGAGAGCTACAGGGAAACCATCCCAGGTACAGCTGCAGCAACTCGATATAAAGGACATATAAACAGCATTACTATCACACTGCAGTACAAAGCCATCTCTATTCACAAGAACCAACCCGGCCGTTTCAGATGCTGAACGGCAGACTATGATGAAGTGTTGTAATCCAACACAGTGAAGTGATGATGGGATCTCTATTGAGGATGTTACCAAGGTTATGTTATCAATGATGGGTCTGTGAATTGATTAACACTGTAGGCACAAGCCAGAGTCTATTCGAAACCTTCAACTCAGCCTCAACTGCAGGTGGCGGCGGCCACCGTTGGCCATCATCGAGTGGTAGTTATGCAATTATAATACTTGAGCCATCTAACTTAAACATTGTCAGAAGGACATGTTCGGGCGGAATAATAAGATACAAATGCGAATGCTTGTCGATGATCATCATCATCAACTCCAACAGACACACTTACTGCATCTTGATACCCTTGCTAGAGGCGAGGAAGTCAGACCACTGCTGCATAGGGCTCTGGGCGGGTAACTGCTCCATCCAGAGATCAGGAGTGAGATAACCGTAAGTAGCCTGGAGAGCGTTGAAGGTAGCCTTAAGAAAGTTACCCTTAGTCCTGGTATGACCAGTACTGCAGGTGAAGCAATCCTTAATACCGGCAAAGGCGATGAGCTTCTTAGAAGCGGGGGCACCGACAATATGAGTACCACGAGGAGCAGGGATAAGACGGACAGCAACGGAACCGCACTTGCCAGTGACCTTCATAGGGACGGTATGGGGCTCGCCGAGCTTGTTACCCCAGTAGCCACGACGGACAGGGATAAGGGAGAGCTTAGCAGCCATGATGGCACCACGGATAGCAGTGGCGACCTCCTTAGCGGCCTTTACACCGAGACCAACATGACCGTTCTCATCACCGATGGCGACGAAAGCCTTGAAGCGGGTACGCTGGCCGGCAGTAGTCTGCTTCTGAACGGGCATGATCTTCATAACCTAACAATGACAACGACTCGATATGGGTTGTCTTAGATTATGTTAGCATTACCTCCTCCTTGAGGACACCAGGAGCGAAGAGTTGATCGACGATCTGATACTCCTTAATGGGAAGGGAATGGAGATAGACCTCCTCAATGGAAGTGATCTTATTCTCCTTTACTAAGCGGCCGAGCTTGGTGTAGGGGACCCACTCCTTCTCGCCTCCCTTCCCCTTGCGGCCCTTGCCCTTTCCTCCCTTTCCCTTGCCCTTGCCCTTTCCCTTGCCTTTGCCGCCGAAACCAGTGCCGAATCCACCGCGATCTGAGAACAATCAATGACAATAATATCTCACAACCACAACGCCAGGACAACAACGAACGTGTCAGAACCCTGCTCAAGCGTTATCTCCCCTCTGGAAATTACCTGCCATGAGTTAAGGTTAATGATGGTATTATATATTCTTCCTGGCAGGCGCGCGCCTAGTATCGATCACGTGATCGATTTCGCACAGCCGATGAACCACATCGGCGCAGTTAGCCCTATTCAATATCTTGGACTCACATTGAGACTTCGATCTTCCACAGTTAATCATCAGGTCTGGAACCATGTCTTCCATAGTTATATTTACGCTCAATGTGCTAGCCCGAATATGTAGCCTGCTTAATAGAGGCAAACCGTAAAGCTCAAGTGCTACTGCCATTGCAATACGGAAGGTCCCCGGTTCAATCCCTGCTCGCGGCATCCCTTTCCATACTAACAACAACCCAACAGACATTGTACTCATAATTCGTCTTTCTGACTACTCTCCGAAACACCAACAGTATTGAAAATAATTTCCATCCACTCGATGACTTTGGTCATGTTAGACGTGTCAAACATGGGATATCTTGCAAGGACCTCTCCATCTGTCGCGAAGAAGCTCGGATATCCTTCGCTGTGCGTACTCAAGATGCTCGGAACATCATTGCTCGTTGCATCCATCATGAAGAACCGATAAGTACTCGTTACCGAGAGAGCTTCAACCAGTGGGTGTAGAACATGCCATAGGAAGGTAAGACAATGAACACACCAAGGGGCGTACAACAATAGTAGATGAAGCTTCATAGGAGCCGCAGGAATCGACAGGAACTCTGATATTGATTCAGCGGTGAGTGCATGGATCTCTGGATGAACCTGATAAAGTGTGGTATGCCATGTTACTAGTAGTAGTAGTAGTAGTAGTAGTAGTAGTAGTAGTAGTAGCAGTAGTAGTAGTAGCAGTAGTAGTAGTAGTAGTAGTAGTAGTAGTAGTAGTAGTAGTAGTAGTAGTAGTAGTAGCAGTAGTAGTAGTAGCAGTAGTAGTAGTAGGAAGACCTCACTTCGTTCGCAACTTCAGCGGCTTTCTCGGCCGATTGACTCACCACCAACGGAAGAACCTCTTCTTGAACTACCGCAACAATAAAGTCGCCAACAAAGCTCGACAAAGAGTCATCCTCGTTGATGGTCACAGACAGATGCTTAGTGTCCGCGAAGGGATCATACGTCAACACCTGCACAGGATACGTATGAATGGATTTCTCCACAGCAAACACAGCTCGTCTACCTGTGAAGCTCCAGAGGTGGGATTAAGCCCGAACCACTGGTTGAACATCACTTGCACGCCATGGAGGAGTTCCCATGCCTCGGATACCTATTCAACGGTGTAGAACACCACGTAACCCTGCCTGTTACTGGGGAGAGCCGATCGATCCCATCGGTGGCTCGCCATAAGCCGACCTCCGCGCTGGCTACTCTGGGCACTACCACTGTGAGAATATCGGCGAGACCCTCAATTTCAAAATCTGAAATGCGAGACTCCTCACCCCTGGAATTGAACCCGGACCCTCACCCATCAAAAGTCGTTTCCATAACGACCGTCGCAGTTCATCTCGAGCTTTCATGAGCTCAGGCATCGTCGGGACCCATTCTTCCCATATTTGAATCGAGGATACCCCCTCAGGCACGGTACTGAATTCTCTCAAACGTTCTCGGGCCGATTCGAGATCAGTCTCCACCAATACGAACACCACCAACGGGAACCCTCCCGAGAGGTATCGATGAACTCGTTGGGGGTCGAATATTGTAACCTAATGCGCGCTATCGAGCATTCCCAAAGAGAACGCTCACTTTCTCCAACGTATGTCGGTCCAAGAACATCCTGCCCGCCTCCTTAACCTCCTCGAGAGAATCCTCCGGACGTAGCGTTGGGAATGGTATCGTGTAGCCGTCGGAGGTGCAAAAAAATGCTCCATCATCTTTGGTACGATTCGAATCCAGGACGTAATAAACGCGAGTATCGGCGTACACTGAAAAGAAGAGAAGCCTTGATCTCATCCGCCCCCAATTGCGGCCAAGCCCCATTCCCTGCCTACTCCCTAAATCGTTCACCATACCCCACAGATGACCCCTCGGATCCGCCATTATAGCAATCACTCCAACAGTATCGCCATCACAGGAGAACCCTTCGAGCCGGGGACCGGAATCAAGTTGGATCGGACTATGGGAGATCGTGTGGAGCAGCCACGGGTAGATGAATTCTGCTGTTCTAAAATGGAGATTGAACCTGAGCTGATAAGCTCAAAACGACGCCGCCGGGATTCGAACTCGGGTCTACACATGCTTGTAACCACGGATGTAGAAATGAATAGCGGGATAATCATGGACGCCTTCTCGTATGAGGACCTCCTCATTTACTCGCTGACCTCCGTCGACCTTCAACAGAACCAAGGCATCGTCGGGCTCATCAAGGGCGTCCTAAGGAGCGATGACCTCATTGGTCACACCCCGCCTCTATCGCGCTTCAACTAACGTTTGCAATCGACCAATCGGCGCGTTACCACTCGGGCACACTCACCAGATCGTCAACTCCAGATTGGTGATAGATGGGGGCAAGATCAGACGGTAACTGCTTAGCGGCTCGTTGTATCTGCAGTAGGCCGCTATGACTTGCTCTCCTGCCCAATCCAAGCGAACGAGGGAGTCTCAATGGGTGGATAGGAATGATACTCAGTTCAGTGGCTACGTTATTAGATCTCCTGGAGTGGCAGAGTATTCGACATTTCTTTTTCTTACCGCCCGTGCCGCCATATGACAGATCCTACCGCACCATTTCGAAGAGAAGAGAGCAAGCACGAAACGGCTGCTCTCCATTGCTGCATCGAACTCATCCCTGCCTTTGACCTTCACGAAAGCAGTCGAGTGAGCTCCTATTGCGACGAGGGTACAGAAAAGGATGAGTCCATGCATTAACACTATTCGTTAAAACTGGTGTTCTGGTTCTAGCTGTAACCTTCGATGGACGTACACTGTGTGTAAGGCACGCTACCAAGCAGAAGTACCAGAGGGTTCAGCGAGACCTATCGATAATACTCAGGGGAGAATCGCCTTCTTCCCATGATGGAGCCATAGACTAACGCGACCCTGTGGTTGGTGCACAAGTTTCGAGCTCCACTTTGGGCTAAGAACAATCAGAAGTACACCCTTGTAGCCCTACCGTTTGAACGCCAACCTCAGTCACTGTGACAAGGAGTCATCTCGGTCAGTGATCACCAATGGTGACTCACCATCCTCTAGTCGACTTACAGAGATACCATCATGAAATCATCGGAACACCCGATCGCGTTTTTTTGAACTTTTTCAGCAACTTGTCTCTAAAAGCCCGTCGAAAAGACATGTCCTCCCACGTAGGAGTGTTAGACGATTAAACACTGTCAGATCATCCTCGTTCACAAGCGAGCCCTGGAGTCCAGGGCCTGGACTGAGTCTTGCGCGAGGACTTCCTCCGTTGGGAACATCATAGTCCAACAGCGCTGAATTACGAGGGCCTCTATACCACTCAACCAAAGCGGCCGGCATGATGCGGGTCTCCACAGTCCGTCGTTAATAACGCTCATTTTCATCTCAGCAACATTACAGCATTTCCAGGTCAAATAATATTTTTTACCAAAAACTTCGATGGAGGGCATCCTTGATGAGATTACACTCCTAAACTTCCAAATAAATCATGTATAACATTAATTCTTTTGATTTTTCGTTAAAACCATGGGTAAAATATTAACGAAAAAGATTAAAAATTCAACTTCCCGGTAAAAAAAATTAATTTGACTTGGGAATGCTGTAGTAGTCCCCCCACTGACGAAGTGCAGGATGAACTCTGCCGGATGTCTTATCACAAACATGTGCCGGGAACTGTGGCATTTTCGAGCTGTCTCGCCAAGTCGTTTCGCCAACGCATTTTTGGGCGTGCGCTTTTAACGGCGCATGTTGATGAATTTCTACCGTGGCGATCGTGCGGCAGACACGACTTGGATTTGGCAGCCATTACTTTCATGATCACATTACTTCGAACTGTCCTTATTTCACCGCCCTACTAAGGGCTCTTAAAGCCATGGAGGTAGCGGCTCCTGAAGTGGAGTCCGACGTTGCTAACGACGACTTGCCGGAACGAAAGGTCGACGAGCCGGGAGATGTTCTTGAGACTACAACTGAGAAGGCTAAAGATACGAAGACCGAGAAGATGGAGGTGAGCTCGAGGGCGTATCTTGAGGTCCAGTTGGAGACCAAATCGTGTGTATGCGTGCGGCGGAGAAACTGATCTTCTTCGCAGAACATCTCTGATGACCTTCCAGACATGGAGCCCAAAGGAGCCGACTTCAGCCCCATGACCGGACCCGCTCCGAAACCGGTGCTGCCCAAGAAGCCTAAACCTAGATTCAAGATTAGTGTATACAAAATCGACGCGAAAAAGTAAGATCAAAAACCTTCATTGGAAATCGTGAGAAGTAGACCATTTCAGAGTTACTGCGACCTTCCGGAAGCCCACTTGTTCGGGCGCTGTTCCCGTGAAAGCTGGTGCTGTCAAAGCCGTCAGTGATCCCGGCCCAGCGTAAGTATCACTCAGTTGTACTCAACTCGGGTGACTCCTTCTCTTTTAGGTTCGAAGAGCTCAATGAAGAGGCCAGTGGAAAGTCTAGTCAATCTGCCGAGGCAGCTAAGGCCGAGAAAGCGTTGGACGTGAGTGGTTGTTGAAACCGATGATGTCGGCTCTAGGGATCGATCCGGGGACCTCCTCCACAAAAACCCAGTCCTTATGTCGCTACGTATCTAACCGAGAATTCGGTAGAGGATTCAAAAAAAGAGAGTGTGGTATCACAGCGTATATGAAAGGCGTATATCAATGCTGAGAGCTCAGCTCCCCCGTCCAGCTGTGAATCTGTCACGACTCGACAATCTCCGTCTATGAAAGCTAACATGGCTCTTCTGTGTGAGGAGGTACAAGTGTTTCTCAGGAGAATCCAGCTATGAAGGAGGCCGAGAAGATAGCCAAGAACCCTGTGGAGGAAGACTCTGCTGTGAACGAGATTTCAGCATCTCAGGTGAGTTACCAAGGCTGATAATCGAACCCACGACCTCTCGTAATGGTCACAG
>NW_003215247.1:157436-170402 GCF_000006405.1 Perkinsus marinus ATCC 50983
CTTACTATTGATCTCTTCTATGATTCTCAACACCATCATCATTGTTGGAACCTTGGCCATCCTATCCCAGGCCATGAGGCTCCGATCTGCTGCTGCGGCCCCACAAGGAGCGGTAAGACCGGACACTAAGTGGCGGACCTGGTCAGATGTAGTTCTTTAGGAGGCGACTGCTACCGGAGAGCTCGATAGACCAGTCGAGCTGAGCTCCGACCAGCCGTTGAGTACGGAATACGAACCCAATTACCAGAACATCGATATAAGCGCTACAGTAGGGAGAAGGCAATTTCGTGGAGCGCGGGAAGATTTTGCTCTCAGTGGGACAAGGATAAGCCCGTCCTAGAGCCTCAAGGCGGTGACTTCGGCTCCCTCTCCAACTCGGTGAATCAGCCTCGTGAGCTGAAACCAACCGAGCCGAAGTTCCACTCATACAAACCCGAATGGGACGAAAAACAGTAGAGGATAGGGCTCTGTGGGTTACGGCTTTCGATCAATCTGATTAGATTCCCTGTGAAAATGGATAAGAGTAAATACGTTACAGGAAAACTGCCCGTACAGCAGAAAACAGAGGGCCTCTTCGACTCGCCAGAGTAGGATGGGTGGTCCTACTCTTGAAATGCAGTCCAATCTCTACCTTAGGATTGAGGACCTTCGTGAGAACCTCCGAACCTCTGATGAGACCCTCGTCAAGAGAGCCAAGGCTGAGCTTGGCTGCGATGTAATAACGAGACCATTCGATTAATAGCACGGCTCGTGTGATGTTCTCTGTATAGCACGGGCAATCCATACAAGCGATCAAGGAGGTCAGCGAGAAGCCCATTAACCCTGATGATGCCATCAAAGCTATCGATGCTTCTGCTGTGAGTCCTCCTCCTTGTATTGTAGAGGTATATCGTTCATCTCTATAGAGTTTGGAACCGGAAGCACCTCCACCTGTCGAAGCTGAGAACGGCGTTGTTATCCAGCAGAAAGCCCCTCGTACCAATGTAGGATCTACTCACCGGGTTTAGCTGGACACCGGAACGAGTCGATTGTCGTTCTCTTCCCTCAGAAAGTACAGTTGGACATATCTCATCGATCCTCGGGTTCTGAGCTTTGGGATGAGGTAACACACTCCTGAACCTCCGAGATGTCGGAGCATGTCCCACTCCCTCAGGTTGCACGTTTCGCCAATAAGCTGCCCGAAGAGCCCACTCCGGTCGAGAACAAAGTGGGCGATGTCGCTCAGGCAGCCAAGCTTACTGCGGCAGCTGCTGCTGAGAAGGGGTCTTTCCTGGTCGTTGGGGTAAGGTAACCAACAGGGCCGACATGACAGTATTTTCTCTGTTGTAGAAGAAAGCTCATGAGTCTGAATCGACTAAGGCCTCTAATAGCGGTTCCCCTTCAGCTAAGGTAAGCCAGCCACTATTCTGAGTGGTGTTCACGATTCACTCTTCCAGTCACGTAAGAAGAACTGCGATCCCCGTGCCTACACTAAGGATAAGCCTTATCAGCCATGCTACCAACCCGATTGGGTCGATCCTAAGATGCCTGAGACGAAGCATTAGTCATGCTCCCACCGCATAATGATCGAGTGATGTCCTTGGTACCCTTCTACTTGTGTTGTGTACGCTGCTCTAGTGTGTAATATGCGCCATTGGTAAGATAGACAGTGCTTCATCCCTGCGCGTGAAACCTCCTTGAACTGAACGCAAAAAACTGAGTCATTTATCCTTAACTTCCCGACAGTTGCAAGAAGTGTAGTAAGTCCTCATAAGAGGCTCCTGCCCCGATGTAGTTTGGTAAGACCGTATCACCGATAGGTAGATGAGTAGTTACATAAAATGATCATTCAAGCCAGGGTTGAAGTGCGGTACCTCCCGGATCAATTAACTGTTAAACTTCGACTTCGTCACTCGAGTAGTATCACGTGAACACGGCCTACTATAGACCGTGGCCCCAACGACGCAGTGCTCGGCCATTCGACCACAATGATTCTCAACGATGATCTGCCCTCAAAAGAGTTGGGATGAATCGTTGATTGCTATTGGCCTGTGAAATAATGATATATATTCATCACTACGTAACACAAGACGGAACACGGATAACGTAGAAACAATTACAGGAAGTAGTCAGGCATTGGTTTCCTTGCTGGAAGGGCTCTCTCCTCAGCTGGGGCCGCATGGAAAGTACGGAAGTCCATCTTCAGTTGCTCGTCTAGGCATAACACACTTGCAATATTACCACACCTGAGATTTGAAGTTGGTCACGACTCGGTCGTTAACAGAAAATTCGTCAAATAATCAACGCAATTCATCCAACACTTAGTTACCACACACATATGCTACATTAGAGAACCTCGGACTATTCCAAGCGCTCTGCTAAACCATGACCGAGAGTCCATGGGCAGCCAGCAAGAGCCACGATCCTCAGGATAGAGGAGGAATACAGATCGCGGAGGACCACCGATGACTCACCTGTAGCAGTAGTTTGGCGCACTCCAAACTGTGCAGAGTTGATCATCAAACATCATCTTGTAACCCTCCATGACCAATTGATGTGCCCTCGCAATAAGAGTCACAGAGTTAGTATGATTCCACTGCCTGAAAGGTCGGCATCGACTGCACAAATATCCACGTCCGAGTTTACTTGACGATGTCCCCACCGAACAACCAACCGGCCCCTCTGGGGGACTCAGCCCAGCCGTTGATCTCATCTGGATCCGACCTGAGACGAATCGCAATACCACAGTAGGCCTCCAAGTATGAAATTCTGCTCGCAGCTGATTCTGATTACTAAAAAACTAAACGTGGTGCCGTCTAGGCTTTGAACTACACCTACTGTGGAAGTTTGAGGAGCAATTCCCAGTGATGAGATTCACATCGTCATCATACACCACGATGCATCCATGCAAACTACGATGATGATTGACTCACCACATAATGTCCGACATCGCCCCTTCATGGGGAACCTCCTGCTTCCTGTCAATCAAACGAATTTCGTCCATAGTGTGCCTGCCAGTCGACAGCTCCATTGAGTTCCACTCGCGCGACACATGAGTCGGGAAATCTTACAGCGCCGGACTGAGACCACCGTGAACCGCGAAAACTTTATTATCGATGATAGCACTGAGGGCCATGTAATCGAATAGGTCCGTGCAGCACCTCCATACGTTAACCTGACCTCTACCATCTACCGAAGCTGATTAACTCATAGAGTGACCTACATTGCCGAACTTGCGAACACATTCATCATAGAAGCCGTAGACCTGGGTGATTTGCCGCGACTCGTGATTACCTCTGATGAGGGTTATCCGATCGGGATACCTCACCTAAGGGAACACCTACAATAAGTGACCTACTACCAACAGTAGTCTACTGTGAACAATTATTCACAAGGATTACATACCGCTGATGACGGAATACCATTTCTATGCTCAATGACGCTTCCAACGAGGAATAATCGCAATAGCAATAGAAGCGCTGACTTCATGTCTTACTTTCAAAGCAATGAGGAGTAGAAGCGTCTCGACAGAGTAGAAGCCTCTATCAACGTAGTCGCCCAAAAACAGGTAGTTCGTTTCGGGGCATTCCCCTCCAACCTAAATACACAATATTACCACTAATCAGTAACCGGGAAGGGCTCAACAACCTGTAGAGCATACCACCAATACCTACCTTGAAGAGCTCCATAAGATCATAGAACTGTCCATGGATATCTCCACAAATAACTACAGGGGAGTCTACCCGTTGAATATTATCTTCCTCGATCAGTATATCACGACATAGGGAACACAGTTCTGACACAATATGGATATACTACGCACCGAGATGATAAGTCCCAAAGGCAGCCATGATACCGGTGAGTGAGCGCATCCAGAATCGTAATGACAAAGAAAAGGGGACACCATGTTAGGCTATCACCTTTGACTTGGTCTGCCGGTAGAGTCTCACACTTCCGGAGCCGGGCGATTTGCTGATCCAGCTGGGAGGTGTTCATAATAGACGTCCGACCTCACCAAAAGCTGTGTGCAAGCCAAATAGATAAAGTTATGGAGCCCGGTGTGAAGTGTCCATGAGTCAAGATTCATATCCGCACCATCCGAACGCAACCACAATATGCTGCCACAAGATGAGTTGATAAATTACCATGGCGGCTCTTTAGGCGTATCACATAGACAGGTCGCTTCATAATTACTTTGCTCATCAGATCAGTTTAACCCTGCATATGTATCCTCCTGGGGCTCCAAGAAGAATACATTACACCAACTGTAAGGAACATTCTTAGTACGGAGAGTGTAGGGACTCGCGTAGTGCTCCGGCATAATCAACTTCAGTTTATACCTGACACCAATACACGTGCCTTTTGAGGGGATGACACGGAAATCAGTCCCCTCTCCAGTAGTGGAGTAGAGAGAGCTCAGATAGTGAAAGGCTACATCGGATAAGCAATGAGTATACACAAATAAGTACCCGAACGATTGCATGAAACGGCATCCAGGTCTCACCTAAAGCATGGTATGTTGCCACAGAAGCCCATGTTGCCGACAACGACAGTGGAAGTAGCGAGGAGAGCTTTGTGGAAGGGGTCACTCTTGACAGCCAGATTGTGGAGGTAGTGATTAACCAGTTTTGAGAATTCCAAATACCCGGCTAGACCTAATCAACGTCCACTAGACGATTATGCAAAAAACCCATACAAGTTGGAGACGGAATTTTTCCCGCACCTAGAATGATCTACCTTCATCCTCTTGACCTTCGGGGAAAACCAGTCTAGCATTTTTATCGGCACCATGGGGCCGACGAAACTGTTCTGCAGCATAACGTATGGCATCCACAACGATCTCATGAAGCACAGGATCCTGAACACGCCAGTATTCAGGAGAAGAAGAGGAACAACTCATCAATGGACTACTATCCCAAGGTGGATTCCTCATCGGAATGGTGACTTCTTATACAACGATTCGATATGCCGCTACTTCGTCCCCACAACAAAGAGGGACGGTATCATTCGACTAACTGTTTGAAACGTTCAGCGAGCTGAATCACACGAGCCTAGTCTGAGCGTATGTCCATGTAAGGAGCTTGCCAAGCTATTCGAGACGTGCATAGTATACAATCACGTAAGCATATACTACCTTATCAACAAGGATCTGAGCTGTTTTGCTGTGACTGGCACCAACAATGATGTGCTCTGGATCGTACACTTCATGAATGCCCGCAGTGCCTGCAAACCCCTATCCTATTAAATATTAGAGGTGAGCCTACCTCCAGTGGGGGCTGGAGGAGCATATCTGTTGGCTGAAAAGAGCTCTAATGAGGCAGGAGCAATATAATGCAAAAGGGCAATCAAGTCGAGAATTCCCAACATGAGTACTGCTCATTCCTATGCTCCACAGCCTAGTACAGAGCGTTCATAAACCACACCACCCTTACCTTTGGGAGCTGGGCCAGTGGCCTTCTGTTGCCCAGTAGCCACTGTAACTTCCTGATGATAGTGCTGTTGCACAACCTTATTACCACCACCACGGCGGCTTGGGGAACGACGACTTCTACCCAGGTTATTGCGAGGCATATCTCTTCGAATGGAAAACTGAGAACTGCGGAGAGGTGACATCCACTACTCTTTCTGATCATATCAAAATTCTCAATCCCAGGGACATTTACTTGAAATTACGCGTAAAACTGTTAAGGGTGCGAACGCACAGATAAAGAGATAAAAACTTTAGAATTTCGAACTGCGAATTTCGGATATCGTCACATGACGTTTCCCCATGACGATGATAATGATGATGGCGAAAATTCCAGCATCCCTAGCATTGCAACTTGCTACGGATGAGCAAGACAGAGGGCTCCCAGACAGAGAAATCCCATGCTATCTGACTACATACAAAGCTGCTTCAATGGAGAATTTCTGCAGACTCATCCTCCCTATTCAATGAAGAACTAAAGTGATTGATCATGTTGTAGAAATGAAATAAAATGTTCTATCGCAGAATCAATCGCTCTCTTCAACCCGCCCGGAACTATAGGAACTTGAGGATGAAAACGGAGGCTCATACGATCCGACCACCCCACTGGCAAATCTGATGCCATCAGGGACTCTCTCGGCTAACCACTCAGCAACTAGCCGTGCAGCAGTTGCACTTGTCGAGACTCCTTCCAGCCGTCTCTAGAGTAACACTAGACATCAGAGTGCTCGTGGTGGTGGTAGACAAAAGATCTCGATAGATCGGTAGCCGTATCCATTCTAACCACAGAATTCGCCATCATTACCTGGATTATCTCATGAGCTCCAACCGTTATCATAACTTGGATACCTCTCTCAATGACATACATGGTGATATTATAGTCAGTCTAATCAGGAGTGAGGATTGTGATCGATCCTCCTCTAGGAAGGAAATCTATGACCCTCTTGTGAGCCTTCACATTCTTGATGACGACATTCGCCAGCCGCGTAGGCCATGGTCCATCCTCAGTAACGTAGGTAGTCGTAGATTCACCAGCGTACACACTACCACACTAAGAGACTGTACCAAGTTGGTACTACCAACGTTCATGTATACGTCCACTTTCAAGCGTCCTAGGCATTAATGACGAACTGAATCAATGGTAGAGAGGACGTGCTGAGAGTGACGGTGGACTAAACAGTGACTGCTATTGGTACAATGAAGCCTTCACACTGAGACGGGAAAGGAGACAGGATACGCCGGTGTACTGATATCGATGTTCCCAGTTACAGAACGAAAGAAGAGAGCGGAACTCTATACTGCAATTCAGGTGACTTCGAACGTACGTGCAGATGAAGGAATGATTTCTCTGCAACCATGACTAATTTGAACACGGTGGAAGAACTTGTCCAAAGCTGAGTCGCCGGGTGTACTAAGTGATGCGGCGCGTCTCCAACAATATATGCACGAAAAGTGCAAGAAAATATCCGAGCCGGATTCCGGCTAGGATTCGAACGCGAGCACGACAGACAGTCTAAACCCATCAAGTCTTAGAACGCAGTTCGCATGGCACATAGCAAGCCCCACCGCTTCGTCGACAGGGTCTGATACCACGCTCATCTCAATCGTTACACAAACATCCACTGTCAAGCATCAGTTCTTCAGCTGCCACATTCGCTTGTAAGGCAGTCGAAAAGTGTATGATGCCGGTTATAGATTACTTTTGCGCTTTAACCTTCGGTGTGGAACCAATACTCTGGTTTAACACGGGCTATTAAGCGCTGATCAAACTCAGTAAAGTCCACTCCCCCTTACGAACACGAATCGTGGGTGTTTCCGATGTTTAGCGATACTATTGTGCATCGCTAAGCGAATACGGAACAACGCAACGATAATTTCGCTTGCCTTTTTCATGAGAAAATTTCTAAGAACAACGCCCTTCTGACAAGCTAGTTGTTCAAGCCAATGTGGTCTGTACGCACGCGCATGTATCCTAATCATTCGTCGTCGTCTACGTGCGATGACGCACGCATCGTAACTGCGTGCTAGGGGGACATCCCCTCAGTCCGCTCGGGTTTTACTCATGTGGCACAGTAATTGCTATTACTTTTGTTGGGACGGGTTCCGCGAAGTTGGAGGTTACGAATCCTAAACGGGTATATCATATTCGCATTTGTAACTCAAACTCGCTGTAGAACATTTGTTTGAGGTCGATAAGAAGTTCAAGTTCGTGATAATAGAATTTCCAGTCTCGACTTCCGAACCTTGAGTTCGTCATAAGGTTTTCGACATCCAATTGAGGTTTTACCTCTTGTGTGCCTGTATTGAGCAGTCAATTGATTGCTAACAGTTCAGACAGGAACGGCGGTTTGGGTACTCGCAAGTGCGTGGTTGTATCTGCCTCCCTCGACACACAGTCTTCTTAGTCGTTAGTCGTTCTTATGAACCTCTTGGAGGATGCCATCGGTCGATATGAAGAATCGAGGGAGTTGTTATCAGTCGATGATGACCCCGTGAACCAGATGGTCATATCCTCGCTCTTCGAGAGTGAGGGATTTGTAGTCCATCAAGCTATGGACGGCTTTGAAGCCCTTGAGCATATGCAGAATAATCCTATGCCGGATCTCATCCTACTGGATGTTATGATGCCAGGCATGAGTGGTTATGAAGTCCTTGATACACTTCGGGCTGAGTAAGGTTATCCTACCATGGGAGTGCTGGCATCAGCAGCATCCAGGTACCCTCCTGATCTCCCTGTTGTCATGATATCGGCAAAGGCTGCTGTTGCCGACAAGGTCGAAGGCGTTGAACATTTTTGTGAGCTCTCTGAAATCCCTGTCCCAAGCGGGATGCTCTCTCGTGGCAGGCAATGATTACCAGACAAAGCCTTTCGAGAAGGAGGAGCTCCTCGCCCGGGTCCGATGTCTCATTATACTTAGGCATATGATAAATGCTCATTTTGGGGAGGGTGCAGGTGGACCTGGAAAAGGAGGCGAGGGAGGTCAGGCAGCATCAAGTAGGATAGTCGGTTAGCTTCCTCGTGAGCCCCCGACTCTGCGAGCTTTAATACTCTGGAGTGAACTTGAGGAGTCCTGGTCAATGTTGCCTTGATTGACGGTAGTGGCCACTTGTTCAGTGACGATACCATCTCACATAATGGAGAAGATGAAGCAAGGAGAGTCGGATATCAATGAGAGATACGAGAAGGCATCCTTCCTCTATATGGTTTTCGATAAGTGAGCCAATGCACCAGACATCGGGACCTATTCGGTACGCTAACGTATTAGGTTGAGTGAAGCAGCAGAAGCCACTTCCCTGCCACACCTGCTCACGTTGATGACTAAGCTGCAGAGGTCATTCGAAGAGCTTCGTGAGAGCAGTAAGTTATCGACGGCAACTCTCTCTGTGGGGATATCAGCTCGGAATCAGCCATAGTGAACTCTCGGTGACCTTGACTGAACACGAACTGTTCCGATAGTGCAGCTGATGACGATACCTTCGTCGTCAGACTATGATGCCATACACTTACAATTCATCGGTATCAACACTATTGCTGTCGCTGGTTTTAATGACGAGACCGCCAACTCAGAAGAGTTACTCTGTGGGTTCGGCAAAGCCTGCCTAGACAAAGCTTCCGAGGTCAGTAACACATAACGCTCCATACTTCAAGCCTCGAAGTTGCCTCGTAGATCGTCCTGGGTGACACACCTATCTCCAAGTTGATGAAGATAGGCATCCATACTGGACCAGCTTTCGCAGGTAGTTCTCGGCAGGGTTAGATGGTCATTCTGAGTTGTGAAATTGACCATGTCTCCTGTGATGTTGATATACCCGAGCAGGTTTCATCGGCGATGCCTTTGCCTTCATGGGGCAGCCCTCGCAGATATCGAGACAGCTAGCATTGGGAGGTGTCTGTGGGTGAGTGAAGGGCCGCACAGATCTGTCACTATGAGTGTTCCGAATCGTTATAAGGCACGTCCATATCTCCAAGCCTACAAAGGAAGGTGTGGAGGCCTCAGCCCCTGGGTCCTTCCCATTTGGTGAGAGAGGCACGATCAGGATAGGCGAGGAACTCGTAGAGACATTCATCGTGAAACAGTACGGAATACCTACAGCGGAGAGCGGCGGCTGCTCACTGAGATCAGGTCGGATGATGAAGACCTGTCAGAGTACAAGACAGAGACCTCCTTGCTAGCCAGCGGCGCGGAAATGGTAGATAGTGGATTCTCGGTGAAGGCTTTATATAATCGCTCTTCAGGTTGAGGGGTTACAGAGTAGAGTGAAGGACTTGGAAGCTCAACTGAGAAAAATGATGTCCGGTAGGGTAGAACCTGCGTTACCGAGGCCCTCTATAGGGATGGTTGCTATTCAGAAGATGGACGCGACGATGACGGCTCTCTTGCTAAGTGTGTGGCAGAACCCCTCACGATACAGATAGCTTCGAACAGCGATAATATGAAGGGACCAGACGGGCTCAACTTGTCGGAGGGTAGCTTGGGGCATGCTTCCCGGCATGTAGACAGCCGTCTTATTCTCACTCCAGGTGATCGTAATACCCTCAAGGGTATCCTCGAGGGGTTAGAGGCCGAGTTCTCGAAGCTGCTAGATGGATCGACTAACACAGCAGCGGGTAGCGACGGTGGCGTCCTGGATGTGTCATCAGGTAGTCAGCAACATGTATGTGTCTTAAGTGTGGATGAATCATTCTTCGTAGGAGAAGTAGATTCTATCATCAAGGAGGTTGAAGCTGTCATTAAGACTGTTGGAGTCCTAGAGAAGGTCTGCAAGGATAATACTTCAGCGGTAGTATTCCCGAAATCCCTAGTGGATGAACGTTCGTGGTAGGTGAAGTTGGCACAGAGTTTGATCGACGAGAAGCAGAAAGAAATAGAGGCTCTTAAAGCTAGTGCGACCTCTAAGGTTCCCGCACCTGAGGACGACGGTGCGGACGGTTTTGCTGTTGGTGCGAAATCATCCACCTTGTATGTGGAACCTGGCCTACCTCCAGATGCGGCGATGAAGACAGAGAGTGATGAACCTATGGTACCGGCTTCCGAACTAGCTGCTGTGAAGAAGGATCTCGAGGAAACCAGGGCGGTAGGGCTTGGAGGAGGAAGCTGCCACTCGTGATGTGGTGCCCCCCAACTAGGCCCTCCATTGTGCCAAGGCTGCCTCTGCTGTTACAACGATTGGAGGAGGTGGTGGTGGTGGGATGGAGGCAATGATGGGAATGGTCACGGCTTTGATGCAGCAGTCTAACAATGCAACAAATACACAAAAGGTGGAGTACTCATCCTGTGCTGGGCTAATATACTCGATTCTTCAGGAACCGCAGAGGGAGGCTAGAACTGGAGGGGTGATGAAGATTCAGCTCGAGGCTCTTGAAGCTGAATGTGACAGACTACGGCATGATGCAGCGCAGGCTAAGAGCCTTGCTACTGAGGTGGTCTTTTTGAAGAGGCAAATAGCAGGTGGGAAGAAGGGGCTCGATGAATTCTCTATCGATGGGAATATGGTGTTTAAATCCCCTCTGCAGAGTTGGAATTAGAAGGGACGATGAAGAATACAGATGCTGATACAGTGGAGTCGTTGAAGGTCCAGGCAGAGAATTCAGTGAGGATGCTGAGGACGCTACAGTCATGATGTTTGATTCGGGAGGTCCTCTCATCAAGACTGTTGCTGTTGGAGAGACAGACACTAGACATGAAAGCCCGGAACAAGATGCTAGAAGACAAGTTGGCTGTACGAGAGTTGAGTGCCCCCCCCGATACGTCTGCCTTCCTTGACAGCTTATTGGGCGAACGGCGAGTGATGATAAAATCAAGCAAAT
The DNA here is from genome assembly GCF_000006405.1 of Perkinsus marinus ATCC 50983. NCBI lineage: Eukaryota > Perkinsozoa > Perkinsida > Perkinsidae > Perkinsus > Perkinsus marinus. The sequence continues at coordinate 168,692 of NW_003215247.1, forward strand.
CATCAACGATGCTGATATAACCGTCGGTGATGATCTCGAGGGTAGGATGACTTACGATATTTAGCCCTTCGACCCTCTCCGTGGTGGCAGATACACCAACAGTCTCGACCTTGACCAGGCTATTAGCGATGAGTAACAGAGCACAGGAAGATATGAGGCAGCAGCTGGAAATGCTGATGGAGAATGCTAGGGAGTGGGCAGTCATCCGGTTTGTGCTTCCCTTCCTATACAATCCCCTTCAGGCAGCAAATACGGCCCGCGTTGGGGTTCGCTGGTATGTCCCATGGCAGTCGTCCCTCGGAGGGAATGCCTTCGCCAACTCATCTCGACTCGACTATGTAAGTGGGATGCTCGATGAGTTCAGCTCGAGATAGACTCGTCAGGCGGTCGACCGGCGGATTCTCTCGAACGATGGGGTGGCCTCAAGTGTCGACTAAACGCTACCGTCCCATCTATTGATGACTGCATTATTTTGACCATTCACTATGCATCATGTCGGCCTCCAGCCTGGGCTGTGCTCACCCCGTTGTCGTTCACAGAGGTTCTTGTAGAGTTGCTAGTAGGAGCAGCAGAGAAGGTCCAGGCTCCACTCGATCGAGAGACTGTCTCAATGCACGATTTGATGCAACACGAAGAATACAAAATGCATGTCCACCACAACGTGATCGGAGGGAACTCGCCGGAATGACCTCCCACCGAACGCTGACGTTGAATTCAGCACGACTCGAGTGCATTGTTTCAATTAACGCGTCCACACCTTGCTCACTCAGATTCGATCCGAGTAAAGCTTCGAATCACCATAGCTCCACCTACGCAATCCATAAGACCGTCGTGAATGATAAAACGGCATGGGAAGAACGCTCCTCATAAACCAACGGCTGCTCTGACCGGAATCAGATGACCGAAACGTCCCACTGGAGCGTCAGGGGGGACGGCGCGAATACCCCGGGTAACCACTTGGTCCTACTTGGAGGTAACCTCACCTTCCGAACGAGTCAGTCGAGCTTGACTGAGAAGATGAGGTTGTGGATGTCATCGGAGCTGACCAGAGCAGATGATAATTTCACAGTTCTCAACTGCTTAAAATTCGGGGTAGTGGAAGGTATACACCTCTCCACATATTCTTAGCATACATGGTGTGCAGCTCAAAATTCATCAATGAAGTCGAGTTTCACCCTGATTTTTGAATATGATAGCTTTAGTAACACTATCACTAACCTGGCAAGGTTTCAGACTCCCATTCTACTGCTATTCTGATTTACGCACTCGACGCACTTGGAGACCTCCACATATTCTTAGCATATTCTTGAAGCACCCTAGGATTTTGGTCATAGGGCACCATTGAAGCACCCAAATTGCCCCGCCGTCAACCACCATGACCACCCACGTCCTGTCATTACTTTGGGTTATGTCGAAGAACAAAAACCTGACTTCAGCAGATAGGGCGCGTATCCGCGCGATGCATGCGGAGAGAGGCACAGATGGTCGTCGACGCTACACCCAAAAGGAGATTGCTCGAGCTCAGCAGGTCAACCAAGCTACGGTGAGTCGAGTAGTGAAGGCTCAGGATCAATGTGGGCCTGTATTTAAGCGGGGACCGAAGTTTCTGATGGACGAACGAACCCGACGTCGTGTTGTGCGCTATTTCTTTGACAACTGCGGGGTGTCTACCGGTGACGCAGTTACGGAGCTCGATCTGAAAGTCTCACCA
>NW_003215247.1:170502-248567 GCF_000006405.1 Perkinsus marinus ATCC 50983
TTCTAGTGCCGAGCAGCTCAAGAGCAAGAGAGCCTTCAATTGGCGGTGGTATCATGGTATGGGGTGCGAAGTCTATCAAGAAGTCCTCTCTCGTCATCTGTTACCATATTGGGAAGAGTTAAGAGAGGTGGGTCTCACGTTTCAGCAAGATAATGCTCCCTGTCATGGGAGCAGGAGCACTATCGACTGGCTCCGTGAAAGAAATGTGGTCCCACCTTGTTGGCCAGCCTTAAGCCCCGACCTCAGCCCCATAGAAAGTATATGGGCCTACATGGTAAAGACTCTGTATGGCCCGGACAAACCGATTTTTCGGACTCAGGGGGAACTCAGGACGGCTGTCTTTCGAGCATGGACCCAAATTCCTCCTGAGGTCATAACAAGCTGTACAAGCTCCCTTCCGAAGCGACTCACTGATGTCCTGGCATTGCAGGGGAGGAAAACAAGTTATTGAACATCTATTGAGTAACTCTAGTCTGATATTATCATCGCATTTTACCTTTTGAATAAGTGACATAACTAGTATGCTAAGAATATGTGGAGGTCTCCAAGTGCGTCGAGTGCGTAAATCAGAATAGCAGTAGAATGGGAGTCTGAAACCTTGCCAGGTTAGTGATAGTGTTACTAAAGCTATCATATTCAAAAATCAGGGTGAAACTCGACTTCATTGATGAACTATGAGCTGCACACCATGTATGCTAAGAATATGTGGAGGGGTGTAATTTGACCGACATGAAGCATAGACGGTTTAGCTCGAGAGACGCACGCAGTTGCCCCGAGTATACGTAGGAGGAATCACTAATGGATCATATTTCGCCGTCTGTTGAGTCTAATGTACAGCATCCTCTATCAGCATGTCGAGTGTTTTCTCAGTCCTATTGTACTGCGGTCAAGAATTCATGATTCTTTGAGCAATCCTTTCATGGCAGAATCGTTATAAATGAGCTCGGGGATACTCCCACCGGGATATGGTAAAGAAGGCATCCTCCCCAATTAATAAGTTTCCCGTACGAGACCTTCAGCCTCGATCGGGGTATGATCATAGCCGCGAGCAATTCATCTTCACCCTTTTGAGACTGGTGCTAATTTCCTACCCCTTCCTTTTCTCTGGGATATTGTGAATTTCGAGAACAGTCGTAGTTTCTGATGGCCGCAGGGAAGTTTTCTAACGGTGAATGGAGTATCGCGCTACATGTGGGCAGCAAACTATCATTTCTCTGTTTCTTAACGCTACCCGTCGGGAGTTATCTCTGTCTGGGCGAGCTGCCGCGGGATGGATCCACAGTTGTACCAACACAGTTGGCCCTGTGTGCCGCCATCATGATTAATAGCTTTAGCCTCCCACTACGCTTTGATAGAGCCGAATGATCTACTTCGGCAAGATCTCTACTAATTGATGGCCTTTCTTTCGAATCAATACACCTCAATCAAATTGAGATGGTCACTTCGACACTGCGATCAGCCGAACTATGATGCCGATGCTTCAGAGCCCCATGTACTGTGGTGGACTAACGCAACCCAGCTCGGGATGAGAAACTCATTTACGATATTCTTTCTTGAGATACAGTAAATGATCACGCACTTCGGCCATGTCCTTTAAGGATCTGGTCAGCTGAAAGATGACAAAGAATAGCACTGTGTCACAGCACTCTAGCACGAGCACTCAGGCCGATATACTCACCCACTTATACTCCTCACTATTCTTCTTCATGCCAGGGAACGTCGCAAGAACTTCCCTCAGGCCAAGACGGTACTCATTTCGAGCAAAGAGTTGTTTAAGCTGAGAGTAACATGTTGAACTCTATAGTTGGAAAGAGGATGTCTGTCACCTTTTCCACCATCTCATCCTGTTTGGACGGCTTGTTGGCCTTGACAGCTACACAGGATTAGGTTGCCAACAGGGGATAGTACGTATATACTCACCAGTCGTGGTAGCTGAAGCTGAAGTATCTTTCCGAGTCTTGTCATCATTCTGACCAGCATCATCATCAATCTCATCAGGATCAACACCAGTTTGTAATAGCTCATCATCCAATGCCACCTAATGATGGCATCGATTAACCAAGCAAGAGTGGCCGATGGCCTACATCTGCCAGGCCCTCCTTCCGGACCTCCTCCTTATTCCTTTCCTTTTCCATTATACCTACGACGGGCAATCATCATCGAGTTGAGTGATGGTCCTAGCAAGCCCCTACTCGTAATAGCCTTGCCCAGTGAGGTCGCCTGTTCATCCTCACTATCGCTCGAGCTTGAGGACTCATTATCAGAGTCTCTCCCCGTCCTAGCCTAGGGAAAGGAGGCTGTAAGTTGCAGACTGCCGGGCTAGCCATACTTCTTTCATCTTCTCCTTCTCCTTATCAACTGCCCCTGTAGTTTCTATCTGGACTTCATTACCAGCATCGGGATCATCCAAGAGTTCATCATCATCACCTAAGACCCCCGCCTAAGCCCTCCACACTTGACCCCTCCTACTGAAATCCTCATTGCCCTCCCACTCATCATCATGTTTCACTGCATACAGCTTGCCCACGCTCAGACTGGAGCCAGGTACCTGACCTTACTATATCACCACCACCACTACACCAGCAGCAGCAACAGCACGCCACCACGACTACATCTTTCGTCTCTAGATCGTGCTTGGCTGCCTTCGATGCCTTCAGCCGACGCTTAGCCTCTTTTCGGGCCGCCTCTGAGCAAATGATTAGTGCTGATAATTCTGGACATGATGGCGCCTTACTCTCGGCATCGTATCCCTCTTCTGTCTCCCCACCCTTTACCTTAGCCTTCTTCAGTTCGATAGCCGCCCTCATTCGTATGAACCTAGTCCACAACTCTTCTCATCCCTATTCATGAGCGCCCCATACCTCTTTTCATCATTCTTATCGGCCAAGCGTTGCTTCTTCATAACCTGTTCGGCTATCTCAGTTTCCGTCTCCTCTTTTACTCTAGACGACTTCGTTGTAACGCCACCATCAGCAGTAGCTAACGGGGGGCGGATGAGCTACAACGACTCTCCTCATGAGCCTACCACTAGGAGCAGCAGCAACATCAGATGGAGCCTCGGTTCTAGCCATACGGAGCTCAACACCCGTGAGCGGGCGGAACTCATGCCACCTAAGAATCCCGAATTAGTATAATGCTGCCAGGTGAACAAAAACCCTACTTCCGAACAGGGGCTAGTCTATATATACCAGGGTTGGATGGGTCAACACTTAGTGAGAACCAACAGGAGGTGTCATTGGCAGTTGGTCGGCCACAATAGATAGCGCTAGAGCCTGATAATCAATACCATAAATTCGCCACCTCCCTGATACTCCTACCTTGGGAAGCCCCTCGCAACGTCATCGAGTCCTCCTCATCGTACCGTGCCTGCTAGACAAAGTGCCCTATACAATGGAGGCTTCCCCGTACAGTCCGAATTTGTTCCTCCTTCTTTTTGAAAGCATTGAAGTTCTTCTTTTCACCAATCTCCAACTCCACTCTAACCTTCGTACGTTGGCTCGTGAGTGTTGCATCATCGCTGACGTTACTGAATCCACTACCGCCCTCTGCCACGTTGGAACGATCTGCCAATACAGCGTTAACACTTCCATCGAATATCAAGGCATTTATCCCAATGGTTTCTGTGGTTCCCTCTATCGAGAGGAGCCTTCTATTATCACACCCGATTTAGTACCGAAATTAGGTGGGAATTTGGCAACGTCGACATCGACTCCTCCATTGGTTGCATCAGTGTCCACTATCCATCGGACCTCTGGAACTGCTGCTGTAGTAGTAGTACCAGTAGGAGGGACCGCTGAAGTCATTGCTGTCTAGCAGCAGTGTCTAACCTACAGCAGCGGTTTTCATCATCCCATGTATTACCCGTGAAACTGATACTCAACACAGAACTGATATTGATGGTAGCTTGCGAAAGGGCACCACACTAGTAGTAGTAGAGGAAATGTTCACAGGTCAAGGGGGAGGCTACTTAGGAGGCTGGTGGCTGCTTGTATCGTCCCAGTAGCTGCCCTATACCTCGTACATTGGCAAGATAACTTGCGGCTCACCACGCAGTCGAGACCTATAGAACAAGCATGATGATAGCAGAAGGAATACCTCCTTACCGGAAGTAATAGTATAGGAAGTCGCTGAGGATTAGGAGGTTGAGGGTCTCACTGGCCATCTGAACACCCCTGTTGTCTGGGTAGGCATGTTTGAATATAAGTGGATAACTGAAATAGTGGAGTTGATAACAAGGCAGTTGATGATGATACCTACCTAAACCAGAAGATGAGAGTGCATGCCCGGCTAGCAGCAGTGAGGACCACGAAGTTAGCCAATGGAGCCGATACAACCTTATCCTGTTGGAACATCCATAGTTGAGGGAATAGGGCTACGGCACATAATACCTAGAGGTTGGGAAACACTGGTGATATTGGAGTATTGGTAGTATAGGAATATATTACTTCATAGAAGCAGCAGAAGTAGGAGACATAAAAGGAGCTATGACTCCTCCGAGCAAGGTACCACAGAAATGCTAGTACTGTGGTGAAGATATATATGAACCCGAACCTGAGGACGCACTTCCTAAACGACGATTGCAAGGAATGGAAGGTATTATTTACTATCAGCGCTACTGCTCATATCACTCCTACTACTACTACTTGGTCACCGCTGTCGTTACGGGTACTCCCATCTTTTGAAAAAAAGCGTGGCCAAAATTGTCCTTCTTGGCTTCATAGGATGGTTTGTAGCATGTCGTGGTGTATACTATCATGTAGGCACCAGACGCGGCATTAAGGATCTAACGACGATGACCCAACCTTAGGTACTGCTCTTGTTAGTGTGATTACATCCATCATGCCATACAACCAGAATGGTATAAAGGTTGGTCGAAAGTGTAGCCCTAATGGGTGACTTAGTAGATGCAGGCATCGAGCTACAGCAACACATCCTAGAGTTTGGAAGGATAGACCTGCAGCTGATCGGGTCTTCTTAACCTGAACGCCACCTGTGATGGTAATCTTGTGATGATGATTACCTGGTGGTAAACGGCTATAAAGGAGCCTAGCAAGGCTACATCAGCTCCTAGGATAAGGGCATCCAGCAGGATAGGGCTACTGTTGGTTGACATATCAAAACTACCTATCTTACCAATCGAGGAGCAGCAACGACCTTAGGATTATCTCCTATGTGACTATAGCATGCAAAGTTGGGGCTGATAGGGGCCTCGAGAATGTGTGATATAGTGAGGTATTCCTCAGTCGAAGTAAAAGTCATGAAAGCCTCCATAACCCTGCCCTATTATCGATCTGCTCAATAAGCCGTTCCATAGTTCTGATCACAGTACCAGAAATGCGGCCAGGAGTTTTCGTAGGGCCACGTTTATGTTCGTGACTTTTAAAAGCAATTGCCTCATGTTTGAGAATTTTATGGCGCGTGACGGTGGGTTTTGTGGCGCGTGAAGTTGGCCAGTAGTATCAGATGAGCTAGAGGGATGGTATTGAACCCTCCTTTTCATCCACACCTATGATCGGCAGCTATCGGAGGTTGCTCTCAGAACAATGTTATACGGTCAGTTTCGTGGTGTTTTTATATCATCATGTCTATCGTGACTGTCCATTTACGAGGCGAGTCCATTAGCATCATAGATTCCCTAATCTCGAGGGAGGTATCATCCAGATTGGGCAGTCGTGACGGTCTATGCAACCTTGCCCTTGCTGGACCCACTGCCTCTCGTAAGCCTTCTTCTTGTATTGTTGGTACTTCACCACATAGTTGAGTAGATTTCGGGCTATCAGTGAACGAGAACTGCGACCCTACAGTGCAGAGCGACCATTTAGCAGCATTCAGACGGCTGGACCCAAGAGGTTGCCAGTCAGGACCTGTATTAGCACGAGGATCCATGTCACTACCGGTTAGGAAAGGTCAGCTTAAGCGAGGTGAGAGGCTTATTAGTAGATGTGTTGATAGTAGCAGTCGAACCACCAAGGTACATGGCAAGGTATATATCTGATAAACACCTCTAAAGTGGACACTAAGGCCTCTATTGCCATCACTTGCATACCAGCAGTATCGACATCGCAGTTTACCCTCTCTGGTGGGGGTAGGGGTTCCCATAGCATTCCTAAAGACAAGTGGTATAAGGTAGTGTAGCAGGGTTAGGGAGGGATCAGCCATGTTTGGGTACTCAGTTCCTTTCCAATGGGGATGCCATCGTGAACTTCTGTGAACTGCACACCTCTGCATCGCTGTCAATGCTCAAGCCTGATTGTGCTAACACTTTGGAGGATGCTATGTCGAGGGTTGTCCCGGAAACGTGGAATATGGAGATTTTTCAACACGTCTACGAGGGACCAGATGATATGCCGGGTACTATCACAGGTCCGAGGTCTCGGGTTCGATCCCTGCGGTAGGCCATATGAAGTGCACACTCCTGGGATGTAGCCATTCATTATCCTCACATGCCCTGAGTGACCCTAATGGTCCTCGCCCCTACCTTACCGAGCATAGGAACTCTGGTGGATGGGGTGTGGGCCACACTCGGACAGTGGAACTCACTACCGTTCCAGCCGCCCACAAGCCTATTGTATCCACGATCAAGTAGGAATATTGTAGTGGCACACAGTTAGTTGTATCTGATGGTAAGGTCCATGAAGAAGTGTTGAAGCAATTGGAGCTGGAAGATTCTCAATTCAGTATGGTTAACCTTACTGTTGAGGAGGGGTTCTCCTTAGTACTTGCTTGCGATACCACACCGGAAGTGATCCCTGAGCTACAGTTACCCCCTGCAGCTGTAGGCAACGGGCGAACTCTAGACGTGCCTTTGAGACAGCGCTGCAGCGTCTGGGTAGTACCTGTTCATTCAACTGATCTATCTGCTCGTGTCGAGGCTGTCTACTTCGGTACGCCCCCCTAAAAGTATACAACAGGGTGTTAATAGTATTATCCACAACTTCCCGTGTGTTTCCATTCTCTTCTGTGACCCGTGTTGCCAATCCTTGGCTCCTTTTATCGATGTTATAATGTCGAATGCTTCTACAGATAGTGTCATCTGAGAGCCTCCACAGAGTACGCCATACCAGTCAGAGCCGGGATTCGTCTCCCAGCTGTAGTCGTGAGGACTTGTACCGTTGGTGGAGGTCTTGATGCAAGTGGTAATTGAAAATGTCTCCCACGGGCCGTAGGCCACGGCTTCCCGTTGTTTGACGGGGCTAATGCAGAGAGGTAGAGGTCGAGGTATCTCCACCCTATAGAAAGATAACATGACCAAGACTCGTCCAAATACCTCTACACAAGCGTATAGGATGACGACATTTCCGAGGTTGTTGAAAGTGAACCTATGGTGTGCAGACGTCGATGCCCGCATAACTATCGAGAATGATATTAGATGCCTCAACTTGCATACTCGTGTATCCCTTTGACGTGGTCAGGACTACTATAGCTGTCCAAGCCCATGCGGATAAGGCTCAGGGCAGAGATACTCAAGATGTTCTATGATGGTCAGGGAATTGTTGTTAATATGGTAGGAGTAGCTCTCTATGTAAGAGTAGACCTAGGCAGCTGCGACTATATGGAAGACGGTTGATACACTTAACGGCACGATTGACTGAACACTCGAGGTAGGCTGCTGCTGCAGCTCATCGCCACGCTGAGTGTGGGACTGGCTGTGTCCGCGTGCTTCCCATTGTATACGATGCTATATGAAAGGACACAACGTAGCGGTTAGGGAGGCTGTGATGCAGCTGCTGCGGCTGCCTGGTGATGGTAAGGGGGTTAGAGAGTGATGGCACTGCTGACATGACCATGTACTAGTTTTCCTACTAGGCTTTCATTGTGAGCCTGTTTAGTCACTATGAGGGGACATTACTGAGGACTCTATCATCGTGAGAGGCATATTCTGCTTACCTCAGAAGTCTTTGTGATTCTTGGGGAGTCTTTGATACCAGGCCCTGGTAGTCCTATCTTCCTGCTAGAGAGACTTATGGGATGGTCGAGTTCATCATGCAGGCCTGATGTATAGACGCATATGGACCCAGAAGCACAGCTGCTGCTGCTGGTGGTAGTAGTTGCCACAGACACCATCACATATAACCATTGTACCACACCTGATACTAGTACCGGTATGAGCAGGCATCAGATATACAGCAGGAAGAGGCTCGAAGGGGCGGGTTTACAGCACTGTAGAGTAAGCCGACCGATGGGGAACATCCTATTCAGAGGCTCTACTACCTATAATAGAGATTACTATGAATTCGAGTAGGTCAACATATCCCTCAGCACCAGTAATGTTGTGGACCCGCCTCATGCCAAGCTAGTCGCAGAGACTCTCCTTCATGATTGTATGAACTACTTGTAGTACCGATTAACCTCTTGTTATCAGTCTTAACCCACTAGTGTGTATCTAGTCCTACTACGACTACCATCAATGCTGTTCATGTGAATGATGTATCCATATACTCCGTTGAAGCTCTCTTGTGTTGTTAGTCAGTTAAGGGAGGTGCTTGCTTGTGCTTATTCGCGCTCGACGCCCATTGGATGTAGTATTTGCTTAAGGGATCATCATAGTAGCTGGAGGTATAGGGATAACCTTGTCATGATGGTCATTGTTATCATGAGTTCAAAGTTTGTATTATGAGAGACTCTACAGTAGCAGGAAGTAGGCCTCCCCCCACTACCGCTGGGTCAGGGCTCCAAGAGGGTTACTCAGCAGAGCAATGGGGACCCTGGAGGAGTCATGGGCTGCTACTACAACAGTGTATACGCCAATTGAAGTGGCAGGTAGGCCCTTCCTTATACTCATGTTGAAGGCAGATTATGATGTCCACATGGCAGGATAACGCCACTGCCCTGTTGAAGCTGATGAAGCAGTATGCTTGCAAACCACAATCCCTCAATAGGGAGGAGTTCACTCGTCTCCTCGAGGGTATTGCCCTATACTCCCACATGCGTCTTGTTACGAGCCTTACAGATTACTCTATCACCGATAATGATGCTCACATAACAGCCCAACAGCTGTGGGAGGTCTTCGACAGGGATCAGGACGGTCTGCTATCAGAGACGGACTTGCTCGCTGGGTGGGCCCTCCGCTGGGGATACCTCTGCCAATGGTCTAGTCTTAGGCTCATAGCTGTAGACCCCTTTACTCCCCATGACCTCGAGTCACCAAGTGGTATGTTGCGTATGCAGTTTATATTCCTATACTTTGATGAGGACAAGAATGGCCAGTTGGACCTCAAGGAGACCACTGGCCTTGTCATGCACCTTCGTCAGCTGACTAGGGCTACTGGAGGGTAGGCTTGGAAGTGGACCTTTATGGCAGCTCCACTGCAGGGCACTACGTTCGGCATCATCATCATCATCGACTACCTTGGAAACCCTTGCAGAACTCCGCGCCTCCTCTATAGTCGAGGCCAAGACTCTACTGTCAGAGGCAGGCTCTGCCTCGGCGGCGCTCACCTATAAGTTGTTCTATGAAGCTGTCAAGAATGGGTCTATCAATGGTAAGGCGGCTCCTAGTGTATCCCAACACACCTGCTCTATCAGGGACTAGCCAAGTCCTTCGCGTACCCCACAGTCTACCACAACAGGCTTTACGGAAGCGTCGCTCCGCCTCCAACCGGTCTGATGGGAATGTTAAAACGTTTACGTAAGAGTCTGCTGCAAATGTCAGTGCTAACGGTAACTGAAGTGCAGGCCCCCATCTGATGATAGAGAGATATCATCTTCCTCTACCTCCTCCTGTTCACGTCGACCTGCCTCTAAGTATAGATCATCTGGGTTGGGAGCAAGCCGGCCTCAAGGTAGCGATCAAGACGCTAAGCAGGGTAGGAACGCCATCAGTATCAGGACGGAACATGCTGCTGCACTCGAGACCTTCTGTCATCGAACCATCCTTCTCCCTTGAGGACCCTCCAGTGCCAGGCATGGTACGGCTTCCACTGCCGCATCATGAGTCACGTCACTGTTGCCAGTTCCTTAATGCTGGCAGACAGTATTGGCCTGTAGATGAGAACACCAAGCAGCGAGAGAATCTCCAGAGGAATTCACGAGTATGGTGCACCTGTTGCCATGCTTGGTGTATCCTCCCTAGTAGTCTCCAACTAGCAGTGGTGTGGTGAGCTCTAACCCCATGATCCGTCTCTCGACCACTCTAGCCCAGAGACAGAAGCGGACAGAAGTCTTTGCCAAGGAATATGGCCTTGTAACACGACTTATTGAATTCACATCATCGCCATCACCCAGTCGTAAGAGCCTCTTCTCCCAACTGAGTCTATAGCCGCCCTAGGTATCGATTGGAATAGACTAAACCTCTTCCCTGGTGGTGCTGAGGATATGCTTACTATCATCGACCATGCAGTATCGGTCTTGTCTATGGAAGACTCCCTCGTGTCGGTCCCTCTACCTTGCCGAGTTTATGGGGACATACATGGTCAACTGCCAGTAAGGCTGCTGCTAACCTCACGGCTCTGTGCATATATGGCCATTCAGGACCTGGTCCAATTCTTTAATAAGTTCTCGTGGCCTCATACCAGAAAAGGTGACATCTTCTCTATGAACTACGTATTCCTCGGTGACTTTGTGGATCGAGGAGCATTCTCAGTAGAGGTCGCTGCCCTCTTGCTCTCATTAAAGGTGACTACACACCTCTCCTGGTCCGCTGGTATTGCCCGCATTCCTTGTGGAAGGTCATTTATCCGACCAAGATAGCCCTAGTGCGTGGTAATCACGAGGACCGGTCCATGAACGCCAATTACGGCTTTCTAGCCGGGGCCAAGCAGCGCTTCGGTGCCGCTGATGGTACAATAGTGTCGTATTAGCATTTACAGGAGCTTCCTCCTCGTGCTTAGGGGAATTAGTATGGGAAAAGGCAAACGAAGCCTTCGAGTACCTACCACTGGCAGCTATAGTCGAGGAATGCCATGCTGATAGTGGGCCGGCGGGTGGCGTTGGGAGATGCTTGCCACCAGCCAGAGTTGGTCAGAGACATGACTCAGGCGCTGATAGCAGCAGCAGCAGCAGCAGAGTCCTATGCATTCACGGAGGTCGACCGTCTGCACTATGGCTATGCTGTTATACATGAGCATAGGTATCGGTGATAACATCCATACCCTGGACGATCTATCCGCTATCCCCAAGCCTATCACCGTGCCAGCATGCTCTGTGGCTCCAGCTGCCTCAACTGAGGAACTGTATCCAGGTGAATACAGTTAGAAACCCCTTGGCCACTGGTCATCAGCAGGTACCACTTGCCGACGGGAGCGTGTCATTCTTGATGCTCTCTGGAGCGACCCAACCGAGAACGATAACGTGCCTTGCTTTCTCCCACCCACCACAGTGAAAATGTCACCATCAGGTCCTCGGGATACATCTATCACCACGTGGGCAGTCCACCTGTCGGTTCGGGCCTGATAGAGTTGCTAAGTTCTGTGAACGCAATGACATCAAGCTCATCATACGAGCTCATGAATGTGTAAAGAGTGGACATGAGTAATCATAGGACTTATCGTCGCCGTGTCCGTAACCCTGCTACTCATCTCCCATAGATACTTCGCCTCCGGCCTCCTCCTCACGGTCTTCTCTGCTACTAACTATTGTAATGTCTACCAAAATGATGGGGCTATGATAGTCCTTGTAGTGGACCCTGAAACAGGGGAAGTACTCTACTGTGTTGGTGTCATCCCGCCATCATCCTCTCTTGTGCTCTAGATTGATGAGCATGCACAAGTGATCAAGTGTGGGGAATCTGGACAGGATACTTCTATTGGGTGGAATCCCTCGCAGTTCCGAAGCCCGTCGCCTTTGCGGAACAGCGGCCGTGAGACTCGATCAGAGTTCTCAGCGGCATCTAGTACTTGTCTATTGTGGCGTCGTATCCGTGTTACTTGGTTGCACCTTAGGTTTATCAAACACGGTGGTCGGTGGCTCTACTGGAGGATACTCTTTCCCATTCATGACTTCCTATCCCACTCACAAGCCTACACAACGTAGGTGCTCGAAGGCAGTACCATATGCTTTTGTCGTCTGGCTTTGTGTCGGTTGTCCCCATGATCACGATGGTCAGTCGTGGATTGTTGGAGTTGCTCTAGCCTCAGATTTTGCATCCCTAGCATCCTGGCAGCACCCCAGTGCAGGCAGCGGTACATCACCTGTTGTGCAATCCCAACAACAACAGCAGAATGGGTTCACCTCTCACAATCAATTCCATACCGTCTCGTCGGCATCACGCTTAAGTGCTCTACCATAGCATATAGCTGGTTAATATCACTGCTCTCTATCACTACGCCTAATGGGCCATATCATTTATCACTAGTTTTAGGCATGATAATCAATAGCAAGATGAACTATCACTCTCTGTATTGTGTTGTTGTTTGTAGTTGGAGGATAATCAACAGTTTGCTTGCAGAAGATGAGATCTCCTTGGGCGCCTTTCCTGTTACTCTCGTTTGCCATCCCACAAGGAGTCCATTCCGAATGTGTAACTCTTACGATTCATTACCTGGCTGGGACCTTATATTTTCAGGTGCTCTCAGCTGATCCAGGAAGCCAGTGCAGTGGGCACGGCAGGTGTGTGAAAGCCGCGGGTGGGTCAGGATTCATGGCACCATCTGACATAGGCGAATGCCAGTGTTCCAATGAGTACTTGGTTTTCTATTGATTGGTGATGTACTAAATTGTTGTTATTAGTTTCTTTGGTGCCGATTGCTCCTTGGACGAGGCAGCTCAGACGGCTAAGCTGATGAACGCAACTGATGGTCAAACGGTCGTTCATAGGTAGGATGATAGTGTCAGTCTGTCTCATGAATTCTACATTACTCTAGGACTACGGTGATTCATACGCAGCCTACTGTGGTGCGTCGTACTGTTGTTCACAGGACTACCATCGTTCACCATCAGGTAGGAATGGCAGGAATAGAGCTCATGCACTTGTGACTATATTGTCTGTGTCTCAGGCCCCTGTGGTTGCTCCCGTCGTTGCCCCTATTCCTGTAGTTATCCCTCCACCCTCACCCTCAGTCGTAATTGAGCAACCGAATCCCTATCCTGCCGTTGGTGGCACTACAAGTATGGTCATCATTCACCATACGCCATGGTATGCCCATTGGTATACTATACTCGTTATGGTGCTACTGGTAAGCCATCATTTGCCCTCGTCTCTGCTCATGATACTCTTAGATCGTCCTCCTTGCCATCCTCATCTACTTCCTTTGTTGTACTGAGACCACCGATGACGAAGTTGTGGATGTTTACAGTGTAAGTTATCGATTCTCGACTGCAAGTGTCGGTCGCGCACTTGTAGCAATTTGTCATTCCTCGATTGTTCTTCATTAGCCGGTCGAGGATACCACTACAGTCACCACCACGACTACGTATGTGACACAGAGTGCTCCTGCTAATCAACAAGCCATAGTGGTTCATCAATAGGAGCTTCGGCAAAGCCTGATTCGATTGAGCAAGACCCTCGTGGTGGTCAGAGCACAAAGTTTCAATGATAGTCTCAAGTTGTGGGTGTGTTCATCCTCATCCCCCATTTTCATTGTTGAGTTCCAAACGGAATGTGAGGTATAGACAGCCTAACAAAGTCTGCGACTGAAACGGAAAGCGCTACCCCATGTCGAACCTGAACTGGGAACTAGGACTACATCTTTTGGCGCGTTCATGTCATACTTGAGACATTCGTTTTAGAGGACAGAGGTCGGTAGTTTGAAAATTTCCATCTAGAGCCCACTTCACAGCGGTGTTGTCCATGTGTTGTACTCTGGTGTTACGATCTTATGATGCGCATATCGGAGGTTATCAAAGTATGCAGAAGTTGCCAGCATAATAACTCGATTCTTGTCCCTAGATCTTTCGGAATATCCCTTTTTTCACCTTCTATCCGCCCTTTCTTAGCGCCTGTATGCATCGGTTTATATCCCAGTGCCGCCGCTAACTTAGCCGAATTCAAAAGCGGTATGCCAGCATGTAACGATGGGCTCTGTGTTGGATCATGCAGTTATACCGAACACTTTCTTAAGGGTCGACTAACAAGGCAGATAGCCGCATTACCCAGTCCATGTGTTTGATAAGTTACTCAGCCACTGGATGTGCATAAATCAACTAGGTGATCCGTATCCGCTTCACAGATTGCTGAGTCGAAATAATAGTGAGATGTGCCACTAGGAGGTAACGATGTTAGCAGGGATACCATGTCCTTCCCCAGCAAGCTGAACTAATGCTTGTCACATTTCCTCAATCTTTGCGGTTAAGTTATCCGACCCTGTTTGGCTGCTCACTTCGAGTAACATTCCTTTTCGCATGTACTAGAATGCTCAACGATTTCTCAGACGAATGCGTTTCCATGGCCAATATACCGATACCGGAGATCAAATGCGTTGCGATACTCCGACCGACACTCCGATTCCTCTACCTAGTTATGTGTGACTACGCAAGAGATGATAATTGTAGAGAATTCCTTGACAGAGATCACGCGCCCACAAAGGGAAGCATACTTCCCCACTGTCTACGGAAACAGTTGCAATTGTTATAAAACAACTCGAGAGTTGGGCCTTGTACTGATGATAGAGCTGTAGCAACAGAAAATGCACAAGCTTCTGCTAATGGTCATGACAACCATACCTTCTCATCTTACTTGGACTCCTGAGTGGCCTTCTGAGCCTCACGATCACGAGGGTAGTACTTATCCTTGACCTTCTGGGGCACCTTCTTAAGCATACTCTCAGGGAAGAGACGAAGAAGCTCCCAAGCGATATCCAATGACTGGAAGATATCACGGTTCTCATAGGGACCCTGGCTCAAGAACTTGGACTCGAACTTATCAAGGAACTCCAAGTACAAGTGATCCTCCTCACTAAGAGCCTCCTCACCAACGACAGCCTTCATGGCACGAGTATCGACACCAACGGCGTAGTTAGCATAGAGCTGATCGGATACACTAGGATGATCCTCACGAGTCATACCACGACCAATACCGGACTTCATCAAACGTGACAGAGAGGGCAAGACGTTAATCGGGGGATACACCTGTCTGTTATGCAGAGATCTATCGACGAAGACCTGACCCTCAGTAATATAACCGGTAAGATCAGGGATAGGATGAGTAATATCATCGTTAGGCATGGTCAGGATGGGGAACTGAGTGATGGAACCGTTACGGCCCTCAACACGACCAGCACGCTCGTAGATGGTAGCGAGATCGGTATACATGTAACCGGGGTAACCACGACGACCGGGGACTTCCTCACGAGCAGCAGAGACCTCACGAAGAGCATCAGCATAAGAGGACATATCAGTCAAGATGACGAAGACATGCTGCTCACGCTCGTAGGCAAAGTACTCAGCAGCAGTAAGCACGAAACGAGGAGTGACAATACGCTCAATGGTGGGATCGTTAGCCAAGTTCATGAACAAGACCACATTCTCCATAGAACCGTTCTCCTCGAAATCATTACGGAAGAATCGGGCAGTTTCCATATTGGCACCCATAGCTCCGAAAATGATAGAGAAATTCTCCTTGGAGTGATCATGGATATCCTTACCTTGGACAAGCTGAGCCTGACGGCACACCTGGGCGGCGATCTCATTATGAGGAAGACCGGCAGCAGAGAACAAAGGTAGCTTCTGGCCACGGACCACGGAGTTCATGGTATCCAAGGCAGAGAGACCAGTCTGAATCATCTCCTTAGGGTACTGACGAGACTTGGGGTTAATGGGGGAACCATTGATAGGCAGGTACTCCTCAGCCAAGACTTGAGGACCCTTATCGATGGGCTGACCGGAACCGTTGAAGGAACGACCCATGATCTCATCGGACATAGGCATCTTAAGGGTATCACCCGTAAGCTCAATGTAGCAGTTCTTGTTATCCACACCACTAGTACCCTCGAAGACCTAGATATAGTAAGTAGCAGGGAGATACAAAGCTATGTCATGATGATTACCTGAACGACGGCCTTAGAACCGTTAACTTCCAAGATCTGCCCCTGCCTGGTTGAACCATCAGCCAAAGTAAGATTGACAATCTCATTGTACTGGGGGAACTTCACGTTATCAAGGATGACCAAAGGACCCTACAGTAAGAGAAAGCATGACAATTAAGCTGTGAAGGGGATCATTCATATGAGTTGCATTAGGTTAACTATGTAAGTTCTTACCTCAACACCAGTGATAGTCTGATACTCAACACGAGGATTGATAGTATAATCCCTGGTCACGGCAGCTGCGTTAATCGCAGCCGCATCCATCTTAGTAGCCATTATACGGAAAAAATCGGAAACTGTTACGAGTAATGAATGAGTCAAGACAAAGTCTGCAGAAGTGGACATCGAATATCTTCACGATCCGCTAAACGACGAGAACCGGCAAATTTAGGCTGAGGCTGCGGCGCCCACTATAAGCGAGCTCAGCTTAGTGAGGAAATGCAAGAGTGCAAGATTCAGCTCAGGTAGACTAGAAACTAGAAATGATAGACTTTAGGAAACTAGTCATTCGTAGACTCGCATATGAGGCCTGGAATCAATATCATCCGTGATACTAAACATTGAAGAGGAGGAGTTGAACCTGTTTCTGGTGGTGGTATGTCGTAAGGAGAGCCTATTCCGAACATTAATTATACGCAAATCTTTCTAGTGAATCGGGTATCTTTGGAATAAGGGCAACATCTCCTTCATCTAACAGTTCAATGTTTTGTCTGTGCTACAGTCGGATTTCTACCTCTATACGACTCCATCACATAAGTTGTGTTCCAAGGTTGAGAAGTGATAACATCATAACACAGTATTACCGAGTAGTGATGATAAGTTGAGTTAGTGAAGGTAGACAGGAGGGAATATCCAGATAGTTTTGAGTCACCAATCCAACCGTTATAATGAATGGATGTAGGCAAGTTCATCCTTACTTCGTAGACCAACATTATAGACTCCTAAACGTATTCAATAACTTGGAGAACTACGCCAAGTTCTCTACGATGGCAGCTCCCCCCAGTAGTCGGGAGAGTCGTCCAAAGGTAACACTCACCACCTTCATGAACTCACTCTCAGTGTCTTTCACTTAACAGTTGGAGGACGTGGATTGCCTCGATTGGACTTGTGATGGTGATCATCTAGTAGTAGCTCATCGTAACTGCAATATGGTCTTGTGGAATGTTAATCGAGTAAGTAACGAGTAACACATGGGTTGCTAGAGGTGTACGCCATTAGTGTATGCAAGAACGTCAGTGGACAGGGGATACATGGACATGGGCCGAGCCTCATCCCATAGACTCACATGTTATTGCGGCTGTCACCTTCAATGGTCTAGTGAAAATATTGGATACTCGAGCACCGAGCGGCAAGGATGGACTCATGTACTACTGCAAGGCAGGGAGGAATACCTGACTATGGTATTACCACGTCCAGGTTCAGCGCAGAGTTCTCGAAAAACCCAGGGCCTACCGAGCCTAAGGGGCTTGAAAAGTTATTGAACGTTACTTGGCACCCAGATGGCCGCTTCTTGGCTGTCTATGGCAGGGTAGTAACTGGTCTAGGGTGAATGCCCAATGTTGCTGTTATGTAGGCGGGGACGATACAGATACTAGACCCTAGGATGGTAGTGTCCTCGACTATGTCGAGTAGAGAGGGACAGACTCCTGTTGGTAGTAGTAGTAGCAGTATTGGTAGTGATATCATGCACTGAATGATATAGGTTCCTTTGCCTTTAGTCAGCAGATTAATACTGCTGCTAATACGGAGGTATATTCGATCCTATGGGATAACTATGGTAGTACTATTATTAGGGTATTGGGCTCTTGATTGTCTGTCATAATAGATGAGGGATCTCACTCACTATGGGCGGCTACTACTGGAGCTCCTAGTAAAATACTCCTTTACGACGATGATGTGGTAATAATAGACAGTGATCCGATGGGCTGATACCGCTCATTGCCACAGCTCCTTAAAGGATCTCAATGCCCACCAGACGCAGTGAAGCCCTCGGAGGTGCTTATCGGCCACCAGTCTACTACCTTCACATTATCCAGAAGTGGAGATGGACGCTTTATGGCATCTGGAGGGGTAGTAGTACGGTTGGAAAGTCATTCACTCAGCTCCTCCCTCAGGGAGACTCCTTGGTGGACATTTGGTCAGTAGCGGACCTCACCTGTATAAGGACCTTTTCCTCTTCTACTCATGTTCCTATACAGTCAGTCGCTTTGAGTAGTACACAATACCTATTGGGTAGTTGCCACACCCTTGGTCTTAGGTCACGATGGTAGTTTGGTTGCATATACATCATTACCGTCTACGGGTGGTAATGATGTGATTGATCGTAATCTAGTCATAGCTGGTACTATGACTGGAGTGGAGTATGTGGACGTAGCTCAGAAACTCATAGGCAAGAACAATCGGATACCCCATCCAGTGAACCATGTTGCATGGTCACCAAAGGAGCATGCCTTAGCCTACAGCATGACTGCTAGTGGTGGTGGCAGCACTGGTAGGATCATACCATCGTTAAAGGATTCATATTGTTGTTCATAGAGCCATCGCCGAACAGTCTGGTAAACGTGATGAAGATAGATGCTGATAATAAGACTTTACAGGACTGCCCTATAGACTTTTAGTCCATCGTATTACCATCATTACGTTTCGCTACACATCCTACTGTGTTCACTTGGCTGAGGCAATATGATGATGATGATGATGATGTCATAGTTAAAGTACTAGGTTGGACGAGGCTTCTGCTGGACCACGACGATGAGTCAACACCAGCACCCTAAGGAGAGCACCTCATGGTATCCTAAGTCGGTTATAGCAGGAGACATATCTTCACTCAAGCCGAGTACTCTGGGGACTACTACACCTGCAACAGCAGCAGTATCGTCGTCGTCGTCGTTGGAAGTCCCTTCTGAGGAGCGCATGTTCTATGCGAGTTTGTTCTCCCATGGTCTAGCCGCACTTACTGCTAAGTTAGTGAGTGCTCCTGCTGATAGGGCCAGGATATTGGTAATAGGGAGAGAGATGCTTATCGACGTGGTACTTTGCCTCCTAGTTGCAAACATCGACGGTATCTACACAGAGATTATTCCCGTCTATACGTAGTGTATTGAGGAGTGCCCAGGGCCATCACTATACAGCTGTCCATATACACTTGCTCCATATGGCTGGCACTACTTGGATACGTCATTACCTGTAGGGTTCTTCTCTGCTCATCAAGTGGGCTCACTAAGCTTCAGTTACCACTGCCACCTCCGTCCAGTATTGGATAGCAATACTAAAGGCCAAGGCTTAGCATCTACTATATTATCAGGAGCAGCTGCAATGATCGTCATGTACCCTCTGGATGTCTTGTAATAGGGCTACTTGTGGTAGTCACATGATGGTAGTTTGTTGGTAGATACACACGGCGATTGGTCATGGCCATGCCGTCACGATTGCCAATCACTCGAGCACGTGATCTGTATAGAGGTCTGGGGGTCAGTCTATTGGCCGCTCCTGTCTACTCTGCTGTGGCTATGATGGTACAATGTGGGGAGCATACGTTATTGGTAGTATACTATCTATACCACCTCAGGCATACGGGTATTGCAAGGATAGAATTCGTGATCCAGTAATAGCTGGTGGGGTAGCTGGTGGTATAGCAGGGATAGCGACCTATCCAGTAGAGACAATACGAAGGAGGATGATGGCTGGACTGCCTTGGGGAGGATTGAACATGACCCTATATAGAGGGTTAGGTGTGTTCATACTCAAGACAGTACCCGAGATTGTAGTATTATCAGCAGCATACAAGTACATAGTTAATCTACCAAGTAATTCTAGTGGTATGGATGATACCATGTAAGATCGTGTACCCTTCTATACAATATAGTACTATATCGTACAACAACTACACTTCATATTCCTAATACGCTATTCCTTTTTTATCCTAATACTTCTTCCTGAGTTTCTCGTTACGTCCTCGAGTAGCGTTCACCGAGTTGTATTCTAATGGGAAGTTTCCTACTCTTTGATTATACACGATGAAGGGAGGAGGCGGTCGTTTCGGTGGTGGCATGCGTTATGGTGCTCGACCTAAAGGGGATGATGATGATCTAGAGGGTCCAATGAGCCAGGAGGCATTGGCTAAGGTAAGGCAGCAACTCACCAGTGTATGGTCAACATATCCTTACTTTCAGTACTCCGAAGAGCTGTCAGCTCGACGGTCCTCCTACAATCGTTGTTTCTTGCTTGTGGAGCTTGTTGATATCATCGTATTGGGGCTCTTGGAGATCGTATGGCACGGAAGTTTGAGTGCATGGGTGGGTTGAAGTCCATAGATCTCTCCTTTGAAAGGTCTATCGTAGTTCCACTTGGACGTAGCCAGTGCATACAACCCCTCCTTGAGTACAGTGGATATCTGGGCCTTGTGCGTAGTACGATTTATTGCGGCCGCTCTACACTTCAGCTCCAAACGTAAGTGATTAGTTCTTCGTCTCGACCAGCTAACAGTACTGGTAGGTAAACTAGAAGTAACAAACTCCTTGTGTGGCTTCTGCATCGCCTTCATACTATTCAAGGCTGCATTGATGGTATGTAGAGAAGGAGGGGGCGGGGGTGTCATCTAAGGCGGTCTGTTCTTATCTCAGCCCCGTATGCAGGAATTAAGTTTAATGGGTTTGCTCGGGTTTGAGCTACTAGTCTGCCTGGTGGATATGGTCATCATTAATAGGTTACAGAACACTGTTGGGGTAGTAGATGTTGGGGTGTATGGCATTTATAAGCTTTGATCACAGGTAATTGAGCACGTTCAGGAATTCAAAAACTCTCTACTTAATAATGTAGAGGATGGTCATGCTGATGGTGCATCAGAAGCGGCCGAGCCCCAATATCGGTTCGAAGGCTTGGGGATGTGGGAGACTCTGAAGGTAATCATAAATGAGGTCATGGGATGAGGACCATGGGATGGGGTACTAGGTATTGAAACCATACTTCTGGCCAACTACCCCGGCTACAGCTACTGGAGAAGATGTCCGTCATAAAGTGTATTACCACCCATAGGGGCACGTAGTGGATGAGCGTCGTCGTCGTGTCAATTGTCAGTTTCATCAACCGGTGTCGTGCTGCTGGTACATGGTTCTGCGTTATTCTATCTAAGATATGTAATGTGATATCACCTCTATACTTGGCTTATGCTACCAATGAGCTTACATCTCTTCTAAACAGCAAGTAAGATCACTAGTGGAGTACCTTTTCTAGTGTGGTGGCTCCGAGTCAGATCGCCGGTACTGTCGAGCTCCCTGATATGGTATATCGTACTCTACGCCTTGCTCACAGCTCTATCCAAGTCCTTCAAGGAGGCACAGTCCTTGATGTATATCAGTGTACAACAGAGCGCGTAGGGCAAGGTGATACAGGCCCAACCCAGTACTTATCCTGCAGATATGTGGAGATAGCCAACCTAACGTTTAAGCATCTCCATGAGCTGTCTCTTGATTGGCATATAAGGAAGAAGACTGGCAATACTGTAGGGCCTTCCCTTGCCAATATTGACTTCAAGCCCTCCTAGGTACGTAGCTTTACTCGAGGAGTCCAAGCTGCCCAGATGATGATGCAGGTAGATGTGTATAGAAGTAGTGGTGGTGATACTATAATGCTTGTCAGTACCTATTCCTGTATCTGGTTCCAACACTTGCAGAGTGTGTAGCAGTAACCCTTATCTTCACTATACACTTCAATAACGCACGTCTAGCAGCTACGTGTCTGCTCGCGTTAGGGATCTACATGTAAGAACCCTTGAATGGGTAATACATCATCATGTTGATCATTTGTAGATACATTACAGTAAAGGTGACCATATGGCGTAAGAAGTTCCGAGAAGGGACTATGGTACATGATAATGAGCTGCATGATAGACTCAATGACTCACTTACCAACTACGAGACTATCAAGTGAGGAAGAGGAGGAAGATATCATAGTCATACCATATGCCGGGTCATAGGTACTTTGGTAATGAGGACTATGAGCTGATGGAGTTCACTAAAGCTGTGTCTCAGTAGGCTGGGGAGTAATCTGTTGATAGTAGTAGTAGGAATGATGGTGTATAGGTTCCAGGCCTATAGCATGATGACACAGGCATCCCTCAGTATACTTAACGTAGCACAAGTTGTAAGCAACAAAAATTAGTAACACTGAGTATAGGAGTATTACACGTATCTGTCAGTTCGTAATATGTGCTACTACTATTGTATCACTCCTACTCATGGCTGACGAATCAGTGATGGATCATAGTGACATAGGTAACTATTATCAAGGGCTTGGGGGATCTAGGTAGTACCTCCTCACCTTACTTAGGTGCCTTCGTAGCTGTCAATGCATATGTCCTCAATTTATTCGCCCCTTTAAGCTGGTTAGGTAGGCTGTTGTTGGTATACCGTTGATACCATGTTGAATCGCCATATGCATCACCATCTCCTTAGGGACCATCTACAATATGGTAATCAACTCCATCATCGATATGCAGTCCTTTGGGCAGCTTTTGAAGGAACCTCATGATGTGAAGGATAAGCTTGGAGCGATTGAGCTCGTGAGTGTAACTGCTCTTCTTGTTGGAATACTACAGTGTTGTTCCTCAGAGGATCCAGCCTGGTACCGTAGCAGATCTAGTTGTATTCGACCATGTGTACTTCAAATATAGGAGGCAACCGGTGAGTCATATGATAACCAACGAGGCCTGGTCCTCAACAGCAGCAGCAGCAGCTTCGCTTCAGTATTCGAGGTCATTGAGGGACTGCAGTTTCGTAGTGCCTGAGAACACAACCACTGCTATTGTTGGAGTCACTGGCTCTGGCAAAACCACAGTCTCTAGGTGAGTCGGCGTGTAGTTAGAAGAGAACGAAAGGGCATGCATTCACAAGTTACCAATGCGCTGGATGCTTACATTTGTATTTGCTCTCAGACTACTATTCCGCTTCTTTGACGTTGATGATGGTGCCGTACGTATTGGTGGTTATGATGTCCGTGATGTGACTCAGAAGAGTCTAAGAGCCCAGATAGGATGCGTACCACAGGATGTAGTGTTGTTCAATGATACCATCATACACAATATACGGTAGGGCTGTGTCTATAGGGGATGAGTATGCAGTGTTGATGATGATGATATACTAGGTATGGTCGTCTTGATGCAACAGATGAGGAATGCTGGGAAGTAGCTCGTAAGGCTAGGTTGGACCAGCTTATTAAACAGCAGCTAGATGGCATGAATACTGTATGCTCATGCTCACTTATATTGCATTGATGTAGCATCCCTGTTAGGTTGTCGGTGAGAGGGGCCTTAAGCTCTCAGGAGGGGAGAAGCAGAGGCTGGCCATAGCCAGGTGTATGCTGAAGAACACCCCAATACTCTTGCTCGACGAGGTGAACGAATGCTGCTTCAACCTGCTTGTGGTGATGCTTGTCCATACTTCTTCCAGGCTACCTCTGCATTGGACTCTGCTACTGAGCAAGCTGTGCAGATAGCATTGGCCAATCTGAGGGAGAATAGGACAACTATTGTCATTGCACATCGTCTCTCTACTATAAGGCATGCCAACCAGATAGTGGTATTAGGGTATTACTATAGAGAGGAGCATCCGCAACTATACCTCTAAAGTGCTCTCATAGGATCTCTCGAATAGGTGCTGGAGTTCGGCAAGCTAGTTGAGAAGGGCACTCATGAGGACCTTATTAAACTACCAAACGGGAAGTATTGCTACTGTCGTTATGATTGTGTCCTATCATTCATTGGGCAGATATAGAGATCTGTGGGAGAAGCAGCAGAGAGGTATCGATGTTGATCTGCACTCTGGTGGTGAGATGCCCAGTAGTGAGGGCAGCGGTAGTAGCAATGAGCAGCAGCCCAAAGCACACCCCCATCCTAGCCATACGTGATATAATCGAGCAGTGATTGTGACCCGATCCTACTCCTAGCCTGGAGTATCCTCTCTGTTATCGCCGTATGGAGTCCCGATACCCAGCAGCGACTCTGATCTCTGAGTTGGGGGGCTGTTGCATTCTCCACCCCCATACATCGTGTTTCGATAACTCTTCTGAGGTCCTCGTTGTAGTCCTTTTGGGGTATTCCATTGACAGGCCCCTTAGTTTTTATGTCTCTTCTTCTTGGT
Organism: Perkinsus marinus ATCC 50983; assembly: GCF_000006405.1. Classification (NCBI taxonomy): domain Eukaryota; phylum Perkinsozoa; order Perkinsida; family Perkinsidae; genus Perkinsus; species Perkinsus marinus. The sequence continues at coordinate 194,597 of NW_003215247.1, forward strand.
AATGCTAGCACTCTTGGAGATAGTGAGTACCTCGCACAAGGGAAGGTGGAGCGGATAGGAGTCGTGCTCGTCAATGGTGATGGCACTGAGTTAACATCGAGTCGGACATCTAGTGATGTGAGTGAAGACTGACATGCTATGGTATTGGATATCTATCAGGACATGATTCTGCTCCTTCTACCATGGACTGTAGCCTTAGGGTGTACCCTTTTACTGCTCATAACGCTACCGTCAGTAAGGCATAAATTATTGGAGGTAGTTGTGATGAGTAGGTTAGTAGTGGTAGTAGCAGCACTGTATCTGTTGTGTCAGAGACTGGTGTACCTCTATATCTGCCTATGGTATGTTTGTCGTAGATTGAAGAAGTTCCTTGGCCTTGGTAGGGCTCGTGATAATAATAATCATGTTGGAGGGCCTGATGCCATGCTACTGGGGCCACCTAGACCATTATAGTGGCTACTGTATTATGTGTGTACTCGTATGCTGTACGAGTACTGCCCTTGTCGTCGTCTACTGTTCCTAGTGGACTTCCCCAATGTGGCTACAATTGCATCCAAAGACACAGTTATACTTATGTATTAATGTTAGCAATCTGAAGTACTCAGTTGAGACCATACTAGAATGCTCTCTCTATTGTGTTTAATTCAGTCAATGGAGGTGAGACAGCGCCTATCCACAGTGACCTCAGTTCAATACAGATGCATGTTCTCCGCTCATCGATAGCCCTGGCAAGATATCACCGCTTAGGGACAGCTGGGCCCCTCGCCTATCGCCGATGGTTCGCCAGTCGAGCTCTCGGGCCAGCACTCAAACCTGAGAAGCCCAAACCGTGATACCAATGGACTTCTGCTGCTGCTGTTGCTGGTGGCGCTAAGATAATATGAGTAATTGTGTATCAGGTTGTTATTGGACCGGACTACTAGCTTGCCACCTCTTGAGTGTCCTGTCCCATGGAACTACATCTACCGAGAGGACGATGTGATGGAGATACGTAAAGCCCTCGAGGCCACAGATGGTGAGGCATACGGAGTAAGTCACAGTATATTACCATCGTTTGGGGAGGATATCGAGGGTATATTGTCTGTATATTACCACTCATTCTCCACAAAATAGCCGTCATATAGGTCTATGGTCCAACAGGGGTAGGCAAGACTACTGTACTTGAGAAGGCTATGGAGGAGTCTCGATATAGGTGCATAGTCGTAGACATGCAGCGGTAATAGGAAGGCCATTGTTCGACCAGCTCCCAACTCCCCTCATGTCATAGGTATTCCCACTACAATTTGGATGTTTTTATAGATGAGCTCAACAGGACTGATGTACTCTCTGGCCGTGATCCTCTAGCCATCGCTTCTTATTGTAGTCTTATCCTTTGTGGAGCAGGGTATTGTATTCGTCTGTTATTGTAAGGTCAGTCAATGGAGCTCCCTTTAGTAGTACTCCACGCCGATCTACTCCGAAGATCCCGATGGCTCAATTCTTCGGGCCGTGGAGAGGGCTTTCTTCGGTAAGGGTTAGGGTTACCTCGATATGGGGTCGATGATAGGAGTGCCCATGGTCCCTGGCCTCAGAGACCTCCGAGTAGCTTTACAGGAGAAGGGTGTCCCTCTAGTGATGGAGTCGGACTATCTTACGGAGTCGGAGTACTGTGACCAATCCCTCGTCGTTGAGGACCCTGATGGTAAGTCCATTCGCGTGTATGTGGGTGAGATACTTCTACTCACAGTCTCGCTCCTTGCCGATCTATATGCCCAATCGATACCCTACTTTGACACCCTATCCCCGATCATACTGGGTCGATTGAGCCATTGGAAGGATGTATGTGAAGGTGGCGATCTATCCTCAGCCAGCCGAGTGGTAGTATTCGTCACCACTCTTATGCTGCTGTAACCGCTTGTAGGCTAACAACCGGTGGATGGCTTTCCTGGCGCATCCTTATATCGTACAGCTCCGTGATCAAGGGAGGCTGGACTACATGTTCACAATCAATGAGACTATACGTTATGTAAGGCAGTTCTATTGCAGGGTTTTGTTGGCACATATCCTACTCTCAGTTGGTGCAAGTACTCGGTTCAGAGGGCGCTTCGTTGAAGTGTCAGGGCCCATGGGAGGCCCTAGAGGATAGCAATAGGCTGCTCGGCATCCTCGTCGAGTGCGGTGTACTCACTCTACTCCCCACGGGGGGCTCTGACTTTCAGCTGCTTATGTCCTCAGGCGTAGTAAGTGGAATGCTTCGAGGTATGCTCGTCCTGTAGTTGTCCTAGTAGATGGCCCACGCCCTACGGTACTGGTTAGAGAAGGCCCAGCCAGATCTCCATTGGAGGGAGGAAATACGATACATCCGACATTTATTCACCCGTGACAAAGTCATTAAAGAGCCTCTCAGGCATCTGGCATCGACCACGGCTACGTAGTGTTAGTGAGGAGTTTCTGTACCATACGTGTTGTGGCGAGGGATATAGGGCTCCACGGTGCTCGATGGACAGTACTGTTATGGAGACAACCCAGACTACCTCTGTGACGCACAAGCAACGGGAGTCTCCTCCTCCTCCTGCTCTGCCTCGGCCCATTGTACAGCTCCCAGAGGCTGTTGTTAATAGGATAGCTGCTGGAGAGGTGGTGGCAAGGCCGGTGAATGCTGTGAAGGAGCTATTGGAGAATAGCATCGATGCTGGCTCTACTAGGATACAGGCAGGTTGCTGGCGTTATAGGCAGCAGGCTGATGACATATCAATCAACCTGGCTACAGCAGGTCCTATTCAGTGCGAACGGCGCAATAACAGTCTCAGACAATGGGTGTGGCATCCAAAGGGAGGATCTACCTATACTGTGCAAGTGGGGCTTACGACCGATCGGCCGGAAAGTACTTGTATCTTGCCAGGCGCTTTACGACTTCTAAGTTGAGGTCATTCGATGACTTGCAGAGTATCATGACCCACGGCTTTCGTGGGGAGGCTTTGGCATCTATCTCCCACGTAGCAAGGCTAACAGTAACTACTATGACCGAGGTAGGCAAAGCTCAGAACTTGAGGTCTGTGATGCAGTAGCTCAGGACTCACAAGTGGGGTATAGGTGTGAGTATATGGATGGGGAAGCTGTTGATGAGGCTCAACCTACTGCTGCTACACCTGGGACCACCAGTGAGGCTTTCACTGATTTATCATCCTCTTTATGGAGGTCTACTCCCTCAGTCCACTTCACTGATCTCTTCTATAATCTCCCTACACGCAGACGTTCCCTCATGAATACCCAGTCAGAGGAGTATGCTCGTATCGTTGACTTAGTAGTGGCTGCCCTCTCCGTACCGATCTACACGCTATTTCATCAGGTCTCGCGATTCGCCGCAGAATACTATACGATAGCCTTTACCTGTCGCAATGCTCGCCATGGGTCTGCTGATATATCGAGTCCTGGTAGGCCAGGCGGCTCGCTAGCTGTCATGACATCTTATACGGATGATAGGTGGAGAGGTCGATGAACAGCTAAAGGTGCTCCACTTCGTGCTTGGTGATCGAGTCGCCAAAGACCTCATAGAACTCCCTGATACTGACATCGATGTTGGATCGGGGGAATATACAGCATCAGTGAGAGGCTTCCTCACTCATGGTAACTCGGCTGCCTATTATAGAGGCTCTCAACGTCATACTGTTTACTCTGGAGGTGAGCTTATTATTCACAGTGTGAGACCAACTAGTAGTGTTACTTCACTAGGCTCCACCGGTGGATGGTGTACGATATTCATCAACGGGAGGCTAGTTGAGTGTGCTCCATTGCGGAAGGCTATTGGGGATATTTATTCGAGGTATGACCTCTACTTGAGCTACTGAATACACCTTAAGGCAGGTACCTCCCAAAAGGGCAGAAGCCTGGCGCAGTCCATCTATCCTTCAACCTACCTGGAGAGTGTGTAGATGTGAACGTACATCCAACCAAGAAGGACGTGACGATAAGTCATATGGAGTCATTGATTGAGGGCCTTCAGACTCTATTGGATGCCACCTTGAAGGGCCATCATTACTCTAGAACTTATATCGTACCGGTCACTGGAAGAGGTCCTCCTCATACCACAGCGATAGGCCGGAACAGGCCCTCTTCCTCATCCTCGTCAACCAGCATGATCAGTGCTGCACCTGTTAGAGTCGATAACACGCAGGCATCTCTCACTACCATGCATATGTACTCACAACAACAACAGCACCAAGGAGACCACCAGCAACAGCAGTTTAGTAATGGTGATGATGATGAGGCTACTGCTGTTACCGAGGAGGGGGAGGCACGGTTACTGGTGATACACTGTGGAACTGCTACACGACTGATGCAGTCAGCATGTAGCTCTTCTAGTGATCATCTGACGGACTTGCTTACCCATAGTGTCTGGGTTGGACCATTAGAGGAGGATAATAGAGAGGAGTTAAGGCTACTCATCCAACACAAGAGGGGACTCTACCTAGTAGAAGGAGGGCCAGTCCTTATGGAGGCTGCTTATCAACAGGTAGTTACATCAGCAGGCTTACTCTCTAGGTATCAGCCAGGTGCTCAGACGTTGGGGTAGCCCATCTCTATCGAGGGATGTTGCGGGACTTCATCTCAATGCGGATGCTATACTAGTCGACAGGCTCTGCCTAGACCCGTCGAAGGCTAGACTTATTGTGAATAGGCTCACTAAGCCGGAGATGCTCTCACTCATCGCTGAGGCTGGTCTCGTCCTAAACACCGATACTGAGGCTGGCGTGGTAAGGGGTTGTGGTACGGGGAGGTCGCTGATGTCAGTTGGTACTAGCAGGTGATTGACAAAATACCAGACGTTATAGTGCCGTATCCAGAAGACATAGCTTGCATCGAGATTGCTATCGCTAGACTATTGGTTCGGATATGGGCTCAAGTACCCGAAGGGGAGGTTAGCGACCCCCAAGTGGATGCTCTAGCTCGAATTTTAGGAGTATGGGCAGTGCAGGAAAGCGTTATAGTCACCCCGAGTAATACGAGTAGGAGGAAGAGCTTTTGAAGTGTGATCGATATTGGTCGGTGTGTCTCAGACGCCGTCGGTGGGACGGCAGTCCACCCATTACATCAGCTATGGTTGAGGTATGTATCTCGGCCTGCTCCCTTCCAAGCCCCCCAACGATGGGCACCAAGTGGTGATACAACACTATCATCACCAATAGTCCGCAAATTGGTCGAATTGGATGACCTATACAAAGTCTTTGAGAGATGCTAATGTTCAGTTTTTGTGTACCATCACTATGTACCATGCTGTATCGATAATAGTCTCTTACCTCCTCCAGACTCGTTTCAGTGAATATGCACGGATAGACTCACCAGAGGAGTGTGCCCGTGTTGGGGTTAATCTTTATCAATCTTTAGGAAGGAGGTGCTCTCACCAGTACCGTCATCGTTTGACTTGCTTGCCGGTTTGTATAGTTCCCCTTTGCTCCCTGATATTGCATCACCATGCCTTCGGATGCCCGCTTATACCATTCGTCAAACCAGGTCCTAACCTACCACGTTTACCTCATACCTGTAAGCATGACGTAGTTAGACTATTTACTTCAGATATACTCCGGAAAAGTCACAATAGGTGAGCTGTGATCAGAGTTGACTGCAACATTAGCTACAGCATAAAAGATAGTGAGCTTGAACTCCTCTATGGGCTGAGTGTCCTCAATTAGCTAGAAAGCTCAATGCACAGCCTCCGGGTACGGCCATCCTACAACCCATCCCCGTCTACTGTGCGTGCGTTTTTCTTATGCACATGCGTGAAAACTCGATTTCTCGGGTAATACGGCGAATAATCATACAATCTCTCAGAATAATGAATGTATCCCTAAAACAAGTATACACTAGGAGTTTGGTTGGCTAAATCGAACTCCCTAGATTCCTAGATCTGTCCAGCCTGTGTACAAGATTCAAGTATGTTACCGATGGCAGCTAGAAGTAGTATGCCCTAGAAAAAGTATCTGCATGTTTGGTGTAGCCATGATGCTATACTCGGTATCACGGCTACAATATAACATCCCCGTGTTGTCTTCGGGTGTAGCGTTCAAGCAGGGTGCGCTAGCGTCTTGATAGTTGCAATTGTCCGATACTTTCCTCTTCTGACTGTGATGAAGATTAAAGTGAAGAAAATCCACGCTGTAGCTGCATGGAGGTGGAAGACTGCTGAAGTGGGGTCTGCGTGACATGATGATGATGATGCCAGCCACTATTATATCGTGTTAGGAAGACTGTGCTATATGCTGTCAACCATTCGATGCTACATGTGGGGAGTGTAGGATACCTGGAGATGACTGTCCTCCTGTATGGGGACAGTGTGGTCATCATTTCCATGTCCATTGTATATCAAGGTAAGCACTACTACTCTACCAATACGGCATCATCATCATCCTATTAGGTGGATCAATGATCAGAAGCCATGTCCTATGTGCCGTAGAGAATTCAAACCAATAGAGAGGCAATGACACCCTATCCACTTCTGCGTTCTAGGAGGGGGGTCAGCGAGTACTTGGCTTTCCCATTCGAGCTCTCTATCATACTCTCCTTCCGTCCTCCTCCCCGTCCTCCTCCTTCTCCTCCTCGTCGTCGTCGTCTCGACTCCCGCCTCCCTTCGGAAATAGTTCTATAGCCGTCTACTTCTCCTGCTTATGCCACTACCATCATCGGCTGGTGCTGCAAGTGTAAAGATGCTGCGAGTCCTCAACCAGGCTCTGCGTAATGGCGGTGTAGCTGGCCACGGCGCCCGTCTGACAGCAGCTACCGGTCTCCGGCATGGAACACGTAGGTTTCGGGGCTACAGTCTGACGTAGCCTATCAATCTGATATGTACTCAATTAGATCGACTGCTTCGCATCCCTGGGCCGAGTCCAATCAATCCGGCGGATGATCCATGGGCATTCCTACAAGTAGCAGATCCTACCACTTCCCAGACCATACAGAGTATAATTGATGCCGAGAACGATCTAGCTGATGAGTACAAGGGCTCCACCCGCATCACCCTAGTAGGCTCGATTGAGGTATGTAGGTATTTTTCTGATCCTAAAGGGCTCAAGTATGAGAAGATACTCTACGACGAAGCCTCTGATATGTTGGTGCCCGAGGGGGCGTCATCACCAGAAGAAGATAAGGGTATCACCACTCTCGTGTCTAGGACTCTGTTATCTATCTTCCCTGCAGGATACTTATATTTCCAGAGAATGGTCGGCTCGGATGACAACGCTACATCTCAGGAAGAGCTAGATCAGGATCGCCTTCAATTCCTCCGATTTTGTCGTGTACCTGCATCTGTGGCCGGTTCTAGTGCCCATGCTGCTGATGAGGAAGTCGTCCTGTGTACGAGGCAGCTTGTCCAAGAGCGTGGCCAAGGCACGTAGGTCCTCCTCCCCCTGCCATCCCCCTCATAGGCTGTGCTCATCTTCCTACTCTCAGTTATGTGGAAGTCGTAGCGGTAAAGCTTGCTCCCTCCAATTCCCTTGTCGGGGTTGTAGTCGACTTCAATGGTGATGAGCGCTTCGATCTCCTCTTCCGACACGTACCGGGTGGAGGCCCCACTGGTTACCCCGAGGTAGTACTACTCAACTATCGCAGGAGCTAGGATGAGTAGTGGTAGATACCCCTGGTTCGGAACTTTGAATGGGTGGACAAGGTGACCTATATCCCTGGAAAGGAGATGTTATATTACACCGAGCTGGACCCCGATACATTGCGATCGTGGAGGGTTGTGCGCAGAACTATCGATGGCAGTGTGAATGATGTAAGTACCTATCTTCACTTATGTTCACTCGCCTACTGTGTGGTGTAGGTCGTCTTTGAGAGCACTGATCCAGCTGAGTACGTTGACGTGTTTAAGAGCAAGGATGGTAAAGTGATATTTATGTCTGCCGTTACAAAGACCACATCGAGGGTTTCGGTCATACCCAGTGACTCGGAGCATGGCATACCTCAGCCTGTGAAGGCTCCTACTCCTGGTGTAGAATACTATTGTGAACATCGATGGGGGTATATATACGCTGTATCCAATGAGAACAACCCTGACTTTGCTGTATATAGGGCAAGTTTAGCAGATATTACAAATGGGGTGGGTGAAGCTTCTTGGGAACATTTCCATACACCAGACGAGATGTCTATAACTGATATCGATATGTTTGATAGATGCCTTATGCTCTATGGTTGGGGTATGGAGGGGGAACCTGCTGTAGAGGTAGCCCAAACACCATCCTACTGCTTGCACACTCTGTCCAGGCAGTCCACTTCGAGGACACGCAATGTGGAACACCCGAGCATGTGAAGAAGGACAAGCCCACTGCTTTCGTTCCGTTAGTTCATCTTATGCAGCATCGGGCTAAGCATCATGTAGTCTTTGATACACAGTTGAATGTCCTATCGGTTACGGCTTAGGATCCCACCGATAAAGTATTGGACTTGAGAGAGAAGCCTCCCCAAGAGACTGTGGAAGATATGTTCTCGAAGGTCATCTCTGGTGCACCCGACAATGCGTCTCAGAGAGAGGCTTCTCGGAAGTTAGCTGACTATGAGGCCTCGAGACGGAAGGATCCTGAATCCAGTGCAGGGGAACAAATGGTGGACGATGCTCTCTCTGGGACAATAGAGAAAGCACCTACTGCTGCACAGTTGATAAACAAAGAGGTTGACTTGCATCCTGATGTTGATGATGCATTCCGATTCCCCTTTGTTGGTCGCTTTAAAGTGGGGGCAGTGGAACTAGGTAAGTACTAATATGGGGATCTCGCAACAGAGTTGCAAGAGTGATCGAATCAGGTGTGAATGGTGACTTCTTCGCCAAGAGCTCAAGACTTATATTCTCCTCCCCTGCTGTACCAGGTGTTGCTTTGGATTATGATATGACTGAATTCAAGATCAAGGCTACGAAGAGTAGGGAGTATCAATACAAGCGAGAGCCCGAGATGACTGTAGAGAGGGTGAGTACAGTATTGGTATTGTATCATCAAAGGGTCTATCTCCACGCTCAGGTTAGAGTCCCCTCGAGTGATGGATCGTCTGATATCTTGCTTACTTTAGCTTCGCCAACAGGCAGTGTCGGTCAACCCGCGCCCACCTTTGTGCAAGTGTAGGGAGTCGATTATTGGAGTATCCGACTTATCCTGGTAGGTATGGTGTGTATGGTACAGTATTAGAGGCGGCATGGCATCCAAGGACCATCTCCCTCATATCGAGGGGTTGGAATGTGGCATGGGCCCATGTCCGGGGTGGTGGTGAGCGTGGTGCTGCATGGCATCAACAAGCAAAGTATTCCACCATCTTATTCTCTCGCTTATCCACCTTTGTAGGGGCTCGAGCCGTCATCGCTCTTTGACTGACTTTGAGGACTGCTTGAGATGGCTTGTTGCCAATGATGTTACCCGTCCACAATTGCTTTGTGCAACAGCAGCATCTGCTGGAGGCCTCATCTTGGCAGAACATCTCAACCTGTGTGGCAACCGTTGGATCGGTGGGGCTGCGGTATGAGCTCGATGATCTCGTCATTATCTCACTATTATCTCATTCAGATACTGCGTGTTCCCTTCCTAGATCCTTTATCATGCATGCTAGATGATACCCTGCCTCTTACTCAACACGAGAAGGAGGAGTGGGGGGATATCACTCGAGATCCGGATGCGATGGCGGCAATGAAGAGCTACGCCCCTTATCATAACATAATCGGTAGGTAGCTTTATGGTTCTAAAGACAAATACCATGTGCTATCTTTAGATAAGAATGATGATAGCCCGATTGATTACCCTCCCATTTTCCTATCTTGTGCTGTGGATGATTCCAGAGTGCCTTATTGGGCACCGTTGAAATGGGCTGAGAGACTACGAACAGCCACTGAGACAGATAATCTTGTGGTACGCATCCATAAGGCTGGAGAGGGTGGACACTTCGGTACCACATCTGCGCCACAGAACTATGAGGAAACCTGTCGAGAAATGAGTTTTATGTTTCGGTCATTGGGCCTTCAAGTGAAGCCTCTAAAGCGAGAGAAGAAAGTAAAGACGAGTGAATAACGTTTCCGAGAGGGAGGTGGATTCTGAGTTAGTCAATTGAGCAGTAGTTTAGCGCTTATGGGCCCTAATGGCCCGAACGAATCCGTCGCACTTTTCACACAAAACCATTCCAGATGGTAGCAGGAGAGCTTCGACCGAGATCGCACAATGTGCACGTGAACCTTGCGCAGGCACCTTGGACCATCTTGCGCTCTCGAAGTTTCTCAGTCTGTTCCCAAGATGCTGTAATTCTTTGGCGATCTGTTACAGGAACAGTGTTCCTGAGACTCTTCCGAATCTACCCCATCATAGAGCCGGGTCGTATGGAGTTGTGATTCATCCTCGCAGTTTGATCCGATTGATCTTCCTTTTAAGGAGTAGTGAGCTCTGCTCAGACAACACCTCCTCAAATTTCAATTGGTCATCGTCAACCTACTGCTCCTGCTACTACTACTACTACATGAATGGTACAGTTCGACGGCTCTTTGCACGAAGGCCCTTCCTGGCCTTTGTATGGACTTCAATCGCCTTAGTATTATTATTGAGTCTGATAAGCAACTCGGGTTCTGGCAGAGTTGCGATCATAGTGGTACTAGTAGCTTGGATTTTTCTACCATTTGCTTTATCTCGGTACCTTTCGTATCGAAAACAAGTCACCCGAGCCCGTCGAATAACTGAAGCTAACAGAGTGAAGACAGAGAGAGCCAATACGAGAGCAGCGTTATTGTTGGAAACAGTCGCTGAGGAAGAGGAGAGTGGGCCTGTAGTGGATGGACAAACGTGTGCAATATGTTTACAGGATGGGTCAATAGGTGGTAACTGGGTTAAGTTGAAATCATGTGGTCATGAATTCCATAAGACCTGTATGAAGGAAGTTATTGCACATGATGATTATGGAGCATCAAGTCATCAAAGGGGGCGGCAATACTACTATCATCACCATGCTCCTGTTGTGAGCTCATGTCCATTGTGTCGTGCACCATTGATGCTCAATGATAACGATGATGTTAAATATCCTACTACTTGCAGTACTACTGCTATCATTCCAGTACAACAGTCTTACACTACCACCGGGAGCGCTATCCCTATATCTGCAGCTGCTGCTTCACTTTACCTTGATGTATGATGTGGACGATTCGAACTTCAATGTCGATTCATGTTTCTGTTGTCCACAATTGGAGTACACAGTAGCGAAGCTGCATTGCTTTACGATGCTTTCGGGTTGTGAAACTCCCTTGCTCTGTTGTAGAGGTAACTTATAGGAGTCGGGTGATGTTTTGTATGCTCCTAATCTCTTCTCTCTAGAGCTGCCTAAAGAGGCTCCTCGACGGTATTGATGTTGTTATATTTGGTTATGTTGATGTTATATTTACAGCAGTATCATTAGTATCCGCCGAATGCAATAGGAAGGTTCAGTTTCTCGTATTCAATTATCCCTTCTGCATTGGGACTGAGTTGTGTTGGTGGTAGTAGTCACTACTAAGTGGTGGCAGCCTTCACCAGGTTGTTCATAAGTTTCAGTTTTTTGGTAATGGCTTTCCTATCATGGCGTTCTCGTCAGTACTGCTATTACCACAGTTATCGGAGTAATGCATTGGCCCGTAGCCATCATCATTATGGACATCGGTGGTGGCCTCACTGGTGGTCACGTCATGAGTCATATATGGATTTGATCTACAGCTTGGGTAAACCATCTACACGGCAAAAACTCCTATTAGGGGTGGTAGCGGCAGCGTTGGTTACTCATGAGATCTGGAGGGATATGAAAAAGGACAACGCCGTAGAGGGTGGCTTAGGGAGTGCCATGGACGGCGGCGGTAGTCGCGATTCACTAACATTAGAGGGGATGCAACGGGGTGGAGAGGCCATGCCTGCTCCACCAGCGCTGTTCAAGGCACCAGTACACATGTCATTCCTGCCTATGTGGCAAGTCATACCTTGGCCATCTAAGGGAGTACACCTCCCTCCTGTTACAACACCTCCCGATAAGGTCTCCATACCTGGGGATGTCCTCGAGCGGGGGCTGCATGCCTCACGTGAGGTTCTTACCCAACTTGATTGTACCGGGGTTATACAGAGTAGCAACATGGGGGAAGACTACGCAGCCTCTCGGCATGTAGATAGTGTAGAAGCATCTAGCTATAGAGGGCTCAAGGAGGAGTTTGATATACCCAGTGATATGGCCTTACCCCCTCGAGTCCACTCCCTGCTCGATGGCGTATTGTCACTAGTGTCTGATGAGATGGCTACTGACCCTGATGTCTATCTCCCTTCGCATGGGTGGCAACGTTTCAAACATCTCGAGAAGGATGGTCAATACACTTGTACGATATGGCGTAAGGAGCTGCTGACTACAGGAGGGAAGAGTCCGACGGCACAATGGATGATGACTGGCGATATTGCAGTTACCCCCGCTCAGTTCCATGCCCTTAATGTTGACATAGACAATAGGGCATCATGGGATTCTACGTTCGAAGGGGCGAGAAAGGAGGACGAGAAGGAAGATGATGGTAGCAGTACGTTGGTATGGAAGGCTAAATGGCCATGGCCTTTCTCTTCTAGGCTCTATAGGTATCGCCAGATTCCTCTTGTACTTCCTAATGATGATACTCGTGCTATGCTTTCACTTGGTTTACAACAAGAGGGAGGCCCGGGCGAGAAGGATGATAGCTTGGTTCGTGTTACTGACTATATAAGTCTATCTTGTATAAAGCCTAATGTACGGCAAGAAGGGAAATCGTCCCTCCAGAGTCGATACTGCCTTTATTATTATGATGATCCTAAGGTTGGCGCATCGATGCCTGCTTGGTTGGAACGTAATGTTGCCGAATCTACCCTTCCCAAGCTAGTCAGCAACATTGTTACCGCTGTGTCTAACTATCCTCTACAGAGGCTAGAGAAATACAAGGATGTTGGCTTGAGGGATAACAGTGTGGTAGAGTCTAACGATGAAGCATTATCGTTAGATCAACAGGAGATGAGTCCGACAACGTTAGAAGTGAATACCCTCACCCCCACTCCAAGTCTTACTGAACACCAGTCTAGAAGACGTACCCCTCCCTATGCTACTCCTATCATATGCCAATGGCTACCACCAGCAGTCTCCGGTAGCTCTGATAAGGGCGACGATACTAAACCGTTGCTGCTGCCATGCCCGTTCCTTTTTACCCCTCTCGATGTAGTTGTTACTTTGTATGAGGACTGGCTCTAGCCATTTAGACTACTCATTTAGGCCTGTCGTTTTTGTAACATGTTTCCTGCACTATCCAATGTAATATATACAAGTTTCATTTGCTTCGATAGGCCCTCTGAGGCTAGGGTTCAGTGGCTAAATTTCAAAGTCGAATGTTGTTGTCCCAGTTGGATATAGACTGGCGGACGCAGGTTCGACCCCCACGAGATGCATTTTTCACCATTACAAAATCACTGTCGCAAGAATTGATGATGTCCATTGTGGTTATCGCTTGTATTGAGATTGTTCATCTTGTGTACTATCTGTTGGCTTTTTCGTTGTTATCAAAATGAATGTTGACGCTATCAAGGAGAAGGTGAAGGAGGCTCTGAAAGACAACCTCAAGATGGACACTGATGGCAAGGATGATGGTGGTAATTACTCTTCTACTACTACTACTACTACTACTACCCATTAATACAACAGTGCACATAATGATACTACATTCAGGCAACCCATGGGAATGTGAGAAGCCTGCGGTTATACAGGAGACTCGTATCTTCAACAGCACCCCTATTGATACGGTCAAGTGTTGCAAGCTTATCACTAAGGTAGGGTATATCACCCTGCTTTTGGGACATGTCATGAGTCGACTTTAGATCCTCTATCTGATCTCACAAGGTGAAGACTTCAAGGGCTCTGAACTAACCGACATGTTCTTTGGAATCACCAAGCTTTTCCAAAGCAATAACGTTAAACTGCGGAGGATGGTGTATCTAGTTTTGAAGAATCTTCACCCTAGTGAGACGGAAGTAGGAATGATGTCCACATGTTGATGATACAAGGAATGATGCGTAAACACATATCAGGTTTTTATCGTCACATCATGTTTGACAAAGGATATGCAGTCAACCAATGATTCATATCGAGCTAATGCTATACGAGTATTGAGCCGTATACTTGACCCCAACATGGCTGCTCAGGTCGATAGATACCTCAAGTCAGGTAGGATGATTGATAGGTAGTCTATAGAGTACTATAACATGATCTCAGCTATTGTGGATAAATGTGCATTTGTCCAAAGCGCTGCCCTTGTATGCGGTATGCAACTCATGAGCACAGTGCCTGATCTCGTGAGAAGGTAATGATGATGACGACGACGGCAATTGTATGAGGAATGATGGTGGTGATCCTGTAGATGGGTATCCGAGGTCCAATCCGCAGCTCAGAATACCAGTACCCCTATGGTGCAATATCATGCTCTGGCCCTCCTTTATGACATCAAACGTGAGCAGCTAAGGATAGTCGTCAATGCTTTCACAACTCCTCTGTAGGCAACGATCGTCTAGCCCTACAGAAGGTATTGGGTCAGTTTACTGCCGATGGACAGGCCCCTCCTAAGAGCCCTATGGCTGTTTGCTCCCTCATCCGCTATACTGGTATAACCACTACATAGAGTATCCCTTACCTCTCCGTACTTCAGGTGCAGCCCTGATAGCCCATGATCAAGATATAGTGGTAGAAAGGCAACTCCTCAACTTTTTGAACACATGCCTGCGACATAAATCCGAGATGGTAGTGTCTATACCTAACTTACCCTTAACCTTCCTATATACTTGTCCAGGTACAATTCGAGTCGGCTAGAGCCTTCTTCGACTTGGCTGATGTCGAGATCAAGAAGAACCCGCGTCAGGCAGTATCTATGGCTAACCAGACCATCATATGCAACGGGTAGTAACACCTCTATGACAGTTCACTTTAGTGGATGCTGCTCTTTATCAGAGTATACGATATGTCATCGGCTATGGCTGTGATGCAGGTCTTATTGAATTCTCCTAAGCCTGTGGTTAGGTAATAATACTAGGCACGTGGTTTAGTCAGTATTGACGGTATCCTGCTATAGGTTTGCAGCCATAAGATGTCTCAACAACCTAGCCAAGACCCGTCCAGGGGTTGTATCGAGATGCAATGGCGATATCGAGCCTCTACTATCTGATACTAATCGTAACATTGCCACCTTGGCTTTGACCACACTGCTTAAGACTGGGCAGGAGGCTAACATTGACAAGCTCGTGAAGCAGATACAGACCCTTATGAGCGGTAGTACTAATCATTACTGTAGTGGATCCTGTGTTGACCTGTGCCTTGTTGTCTTTCAGATATATCAGATGTTTATAAGTTGGATATTGTACGTGCGATCAGAGGCCTGTGTATACAGTAATAATAATGAGTATTGGTCTATTGTAATAGATGGCTATAGGCTTGCTGTAGGTATCCCTCCAAGCATCGTGTATTAATGGGATTCCTATCATCGAGTTTAAGAGAGGAAGGTTCACACGAGTTCAAGAAGGAGCTTGTCGATACTATCATACTCGTCATCAGCCAAGTAGTCATCATCCTTCTCACTCACTCTGCTACTTCCACTACTACGACGACGACGTAACCTGTCTAGGTACCTGAGGCCACTGATCTAGGCCTCCTACATCTATGCGAGTTCATTGAGGATTGTGAGTATCCAGCCCTATGCTGTAGAGTCCTCACCTTTCTAGCCAGCCATGTACCATCGACAGAGCATCCTGAGAAGTATATCAGGTTAGTAGCGCTACTACTACTACTACTACTACTACTACTACTACTACTACTACTATCACCCTTCTACTATCTGTATATGATCTTATACAGGTTCATCTATAATCGTCTTATATTGGAGAATGCAGTAGTCCGTGGTGCTGCTGTCGATGCCCTGACCAAGATAGGCCTAGCAGTGCCTACACTCCGTGGAGACATAGTAACTCTGTTAGAGACAGCCGATAAGGATAATGATGATGAGGTAGTGGTGGCAGTACTATCCTCCGGTATACTCGTATTATTATCATTTGCTAGGTCCGAGATCGTATTCGTCTATATACTGCTACTATGAAGGATGCCATGTCACCAGTGAGTTCGGATTCTACAGAGGCTACAGAGGATCTAGAAGTCCTACTTACTGAGAAGGAATTACCCTTCTCTATCGGTGAGCATCAACATCTACTCTTGTATTATGCTTATACTCGATACCGTCTAGATGCACTCTATGACAGTATGCTAGTCCAAATGTCGGATCCTACCATGCATGATAAGGAGCTTGACACTAGTATCCTACCAACACCCGAGGCTTATAGAGCTCAGATGAGAGAGGTAGTAGTAGTAGTAGTACATCATGGATGGCGATAGTGTACTACCACTCTTCAGATGGAGATCGAGCGTCAACAGGCCATGGAGGCCTCTGCTGCTGTCGCGTCTCAGAGTGCTATAGCGAGGATGGGTGGTGCAAGACCTGCTGCTGGGGGTGCCAGTGAGACAGAGGCTAGTACGGGCTCGGGAGGAGGTCGTGCTCCTCCTGGGACTGGCAACGGTAGTATGCCCTGTATAAGTCATCCTTAGGAAGTCTCTCTCGTGTTGCAGGTGCTCCTGGTGGTGGTCCATCCTATGGTGATACCCAACAGGAGTTCTACCAGGCTCTAGCTCCTCTGGTATGCCTGTGTAGAGAAGCATATCACCGTTATCCTCCTTGTTTAGATATCTTCATCGGATCTTGGCCCTCTCCTACACTCGAGTCGAGGTCAGATGTTGACAGAGCAAGAAGCTGAATATCGTGTTAGAGGGAGGAAACATATCTTTAAGTCATATCTGGTAGTAGTCCTGGTATTAGTGTGGACCATGTGAATCATCATCGTATAGGTGCTCGAGTTCGTTGTTACCAATACTCTGGAGGATGTACAATTGGATAACATAACCGTTAAGTTAAGTGGTGTAGAGGAGACAGGCCTCTTCCAGGAGATAGGCGAGCTTGGTATTGCTACACTGGCCTATGGTGATGTAATAATACCTCCTATCACTACTACTGTTGCTGTTGTTGTTCTACTTTTATTACTTAGAGCGGATCAGCCTATGTAGTGTTACAGAAGGTGGATGGTGGTATACACTGTGCAAGGTTTGGAGCATGCCTAGAGTTTACTGTGAGGGAGGATGGTGACGACATAGGGTATAAGGATGAGTACCCTGTTGAGGATGTACTCTTACTACATCATAACAACATTTCATAGACTCGTTGCCTCTCGATCAGATCACCCTTACTATTGGGGATCATATATCCCCACGAGGTCTACCTTCTGGACAGTTCCGTCAGGGTTGGGAGGCTATGCATGCCCAAGGTGGTGGGGAGACAACAGCCAAGCATATCCTGGCCTATAAAACTCTAGAGCAGGCTATTAAGGGTATACAAACATCCCTTAATTGTGAGCCTTGTGATGGCAGTGGTAATACTAATGTCATCATGGTACATGAGTACATAAGATTCCTCTGGCAGGTGTGATAAGTGATGAGACGGCTGCTAGGGGTCATACCTTACTCCTCTGTGGGACCTTTGCCGGTAGTATTAGTAGTAGTAGTAGTAGTAGTAGTAGTACTTTCTTCACTATACTACCCTGTCAGGTGGTATGACTGTATTGGTGAAGTGCCTCCTTGGTATTGATCCCTCTCGTGGATGCTTATTGAAGTTGAGTGTACGTGCGAAGAGCCAGGCCGTTACTGAGTTGGTTGCCAGAGCTATCGAGGATCAGTGATGATACTAGCAGTCGTAGCATCGAGTGTTTCGTGAGGGAGCTTTTATCCTCTTCTCATCATCATCATCATCATCACCCTCCTGTATTGAGTGTAGTATTGTTACAATGACTAGGTGATCGCATCCATCCCCTTCCTAAAGTATTTTTTCACCCATGCTGTCTCGGGCAACAGTGTTGCCTGTGAGTATCCCGAGGCTGGGAGCCTCTCATGTCATCCTGAGCATCACGGCAGCAGCATCATCATCATCAGCGGCTTACAGGGTCTCCTCTCACACTGGTGGTTACCCTCCCCAAGCGTACCTCGGCGTTAGAGGGTTGTCACATCATGTACACCTTAGTGGTGATGGCGTGGAATCATTCTGCGTGTTAGGGCTCCTCCTCCTCCTCCTCCTCACACAGCGCTGTTGATGAGTATGTGAAGTCCCTCTCCCCTAAGGATAAGCACTACTTAGGGCTGCATACTATGGGCCTCTTCGATAAGTCAGCTGTTCTCTAACAGTGAATGCTTTACCGTGTCTATCTTCAGGACGGATACTTTCCTACCTCGCCATATAGGCAGTGGTCAGAGTGACATAGAGGAGATGTGCCGTGTGGTTGGTGCCTCTAGTCTGAAGGAGCTCATACAGGAGACCATACCCCGTATAGCCCTGCCCTGCAGCTATTCTTCCTTCTGAACGTCATAATGTCCTTCAGATCACATTATGCGTGACCAAGGCTTCCTCAGTATCACCGGGGCTAGGTCAGAGAGTGAGGCCTTGAGCATCTTTAAGAAGATGATGAGAAAGAACAAACTCTATAAGAACTTCATAGGCCAAGGGTGAGAATAATCCTTTACTCCTGTTTAAAGAATAGATACATATACAAGCAGATATCATGGTACAATCGTACCCAAGCCTATCCTTCGTAACCTAGCTGAGAACCCTGTCTGGTATACTAGCTATACACCCTATCAGGCAGAGATATCTCAAGGTAGGGGTGATGAAGGATGATGATGAACATGAAATGGACATCTTTATTAGGCCGCCTCGAGAGCTTGATGATATTCCAGACAGTTGTATCGGAGCTGACGGGTCTACCAGTGGCCAACTGTTCCCTATTGGATGAGGCTACCGCCGCTGCAGAGGCAGTTACTATGATCCAGCGAGGTAGTCGTTGTTGTATGTTCCTCTGTATATTGATCTTGTATAGGTGTTGGTAATAGTACTCGTAAGGTCATGTTCATATCGGATACTATGCATCCACAGACTATCGAGGTCGTTAAGACTCGGGCTCAATGGGCAGGGATACCTTTGGAGATAGGCGATATTGATTCCTTCGATTTTACAAGGAAGGACCTCATCGGAGCCTTTGTGCAATACCCTGATACCCAAGGTGTCCTTCGTGATTTCACCTTTCTTGCTGATGCCCTCAAGGAGGGTAGTGGAGGAACTCTGGCTGTAGCAGCCGATCCTCTAGCACTTACTGTATGCAAGCCTCCAAGTGATATGGGTGCCCAAGTAGTAGTGGGTACTATGCAAAGGTTTGGTGTGCCTATGTGGTATGGTGGACCAGCTGCTGGATATCTAGCTACTACTTCAGCAAATACCCGTCGTATGGCTGGAAGGTTGGTAGGGGTATCACAGGATGCCCAGGGTAACCCGGCATATAGGCTTACACTGCAGACTAGGGAGCAGCATATCAGGTATCGATCATTCTACCTCAGTAGTCACTATCTTCTCCTTGATCTTAGGCTTAATAAGGCGACTTCCAACGTATGTACAGCCCAGGCACTCCTGGCTAATATGAGTGCAATGTATGCTGTTTACCATGGACCATCAGGCTTAACTCGTATTGCTAGTAGAGTGCATGCTCTTGGTCAACTGCTTGTCGATGGACTCCAACGTATGGAGGTGCCGGTCGTCACCTCCGACATGTTTTTTGACTGTGTGTCAATGAAGCCTGGATCGCCTGAGGCAGCTTCCAGAGTTATGAAGGCAGCAGTGGCAGCGGGTATGAATCTAAGATTGGTCGATCCAGCTACAGTGTCGGCTACCTTCGATGAGACACATACTATAAAGGACGTAGAAGCTCTATTGCAGGTGGGAATACAATACTAGCCTCAACTGTAGGGTGCTATTCTTAGGTCATTGCTACCGCTATTGGCACTGAGTCCACCGAGGGGGATAGGCATTCCACAGAGGCTGACCTAGGCCTTATACCCAAACCATTGCGGCGTATTACACCGTATATGTCACAGAAGGTATGGATATCGATCATAGGCTCTCTGCCATAGCTACTGTGTTGTTGTAGATATTCAACAGTGTAGTCACTGAGACTGACCTCATGCGGTATCTTTATTATCTACAAAACAAGGTAGTGTCCTGCAAAGCTTGTTATGCCTGCCATCAGTGGTTCCCCCGTCAGGATATCTCCCTTACTAAGTCTATGATAACGCTCGGTTCATGCACTATGAAGTTGAACTCTTCCAGCTCTATGTATACTATAGTACAGTAGGGACTATTCGGGTAGACTTGTTGTTAACCCTACCTCTATTATCTTAGAGAGGAGGTCACTACTCCACACCCATTCACACCACTTAACCAGATGGAAGGATATACTGAGTTATTGAGGTCTTTGGAGAGGAGTCTCAAAGAGGTATCAATAGGCATATGATGCTGTTATCGATATATCTAATATCAGATCACGGGTTTCGCAGTGTGTTCCCTACAGCCATGCAGTGGGGCTCAAGGAGAGTTTGCTGGCCTGTTAGCTATAAGGCAGTATCATGCATCTCGAGGTCATACATGATACTCCATCAGTATCAGTATTAGCCGCTTTAACAGGTGATACTCAACGCAGTGTATGTCTAATACCACGCTCGGCTCATGGTACCAATCCAGCATCAGCTGCTATGATGGGCTTTGAGATAGTATGGCTTGATGATGATGGTAATAGTATGATCATCGACAGTGCGATATGGGAGTAGATAGCTTCCCTCCAGGTCCCAATGGTATGGATATCGATGTACTTGATAGGATATGCTCGGAGATTGGGGATAGACTGGGGGCATTGATGATCACATATCCCAGCACTAGAGGGGTCTTCGAGACTCATATCAAAGCAATATGTGATACAGTGCATCGATATGGTGGCCAGGTGTATATGGATGGTGCTAATATGAATGCTCAGCTAGGGTTAACATCACCGGGGACTATTGGTATGCCATAGTATAATGCTCATGTGTGTAGCGCATTCTCTGGTGTAGGTGCTGATGTATGCCATCTCAATCTACACAAAACCTTCTCAATACCACATGGTGGTGGAGGTCCTGGTATGGGTCCTATCTGTGCCGCTCAGCATCTCAAGTACTCATACTACTATTACTCTCATTATTGTGATATGTTATATCTAGGCCCTTCATGCCTTCACACTCTGTTATCTCTACTGGCACCGATATCGCTATAGCAGGCTCTGTGAATGCTGCTCCATTCGGACAGGCTGGTATAGCATCCATCCCCTGGATGTTTATCAACATGTTGGGAGAAGAGGGTCTACGTGCTAGTGCAGAGATGGCCATACTTAATGCCAACTATATGGCGGCTAGGCTCAAGGTACGCCTTCTCTCAGGGATTGTCGCCAGGATGATGATGATGCTTGCTATTCATCTCAGGACTACTATCCTCTCATGCATGTTAACTCTAATGGTAGATGTAGTCATGAATTCATCATCGATATATCGGATATACGCAAGCACACTGGGGTGATTACCACCAGTAACCAATGTAGTAGTATTACAGGATACCCATCAGGTTGTAGAGGAGGATATCGCCAAGAGGCTGATGGACTACGGGTTCCATGCCCCTACTATGAGCTGGCCTGTTCATCACTCATTAATGATTGAACCTACTGAGAGTGAGAGCAAGGACGAGTTGGACAGGTGCTACCATTAAAGACTATCATCTCCTTGAGCATATCCTTCAGGTTTTGTGATGCATTGATTCAAATAAGGCGGGAGATAGATCAGATTGCTGAAGGGGTCTACGATTTGAAAGATAATCCTTTGAAGAATGCCCCACATACTGAGGATATGGTTACATCGGAGGAATGGGATCATTGGTGAGTTCCAACAACATGCCTCTACCGTCTGTATACTGTCATCATCATCCTCTGTAGCTATTCTCGTGAAGTGGCAGGGTTCCCTTTACCCTGGGTACGAAGTCGTGGTAAATTTTGGCCAAGTTGTGCACGAGTAAACAATATCCTTGGAGACCGGCATCTCACACTCAAGATGGTCCAATAGTCTTGTCCAATTGTCAATTTTGTTATCACTTAAATGGAATCATCCCACAACCAGTGCTCCGGAAGTGTTTTACATCCAGTAAGTCGATATTGATCGGTTGCGTTGGTTAATAGCACCCCGAATATACCTTGGAGTTCCTGAGTAAGGTCAAAGACTTTTCATTCTATTCGCACGATGTTAAGTTCGATATTTGAATGTCCGTATTATTAATCGTTACATGGTGTTTACAACTGACAATGTGGCCATACATATTTTTAGCATTCGTTTCGAAGTCATATCCCCAAAGAATTGTTGAAGTGTTTCAATGGTGAATGTTGAATACAATCAAGCCGATAATCTCCCCGACAATGCAAATGTGCATATCAAATGATAACTAAGGCAACTCGGGATAATAATATGCTGAGAATCAAGATCTTCCATCATTAGGGGTCTAAAATATCCTGATAACTATTTCCATTTCATCTTCCGATTACTTCCTGTCTGTATTGGACTGAACGATCTATACAACAGGGTGCCACATCGTAACATAGCCCAGGCTAGAATCAACGTTCCAATGTATATTTTAGACCATTTCATAACCTCTACAGGGGGCAATAATATACACCATAGCTCGCTGATCACCCGGCGTAATCGTGGGACGAGTCTGATGAGAGAGTTGCATCTGGGAAGTGATTGGAACGGCCTACTGGGAGTAATTGATATCAGTTCTACTGGGTATAATAGGCAGGATAGAGCTGAAAGGTAGGATCATATCACGATGCTAATGCGGGATGGTCTAGTACCTCAAATCCACAATACTATCATCCACTAACCTTATTCCAAGAATGGTCTGAAGTAGGAGATGTACAGAGGCAGATAATTAGTAGAATAATGAGTAGCCTCACAGGAATCATCCGTAGCATGAGATCAATGTCCATGAAGATAGTGATAAGTCTGGGTACAATTGCACACTCGAATGCGGTGTACATTGTTCGCATATAGCGAGTATCGCGTTCTAGTCGATCCGGAGAAGTCTCTTGGTCACCATTCAGGAGCCAGTATTGGACCATCTATAAAAGTGGCTGGGGAGTGGTACCAACTCTTTATAACTCACCCCACGAAGCGTGCCATAGGTAGTTATATCAATGATGGATATAGCAATACCCCAAGTGATAAAGTCCGGTAGTGTTGGGATAGCACTATGCTGAGCTACTGATAGAGGGGATGTTGAAGGGGCGAAGAGTAAGGGTATAACCTGATGTGGGTAGGATACAATCCTCTCCCCCTTGTGCTCTCTCACACCATTGGGGATAATAACCCAAAATAGCGGAGTATCCAATCCCTTGTCATCGCTACTGCTCCTCCTCTAATCGAGTCCAATGTATCCTCTGAAGGGACTTCTCGACAGACCGAGTTGCATGCTGCCTCTCGAATGTGGGCTGTCTGACCCCCTCTTATCCATGCATTCAGAATATCCGTACCTATGATAGTAGATGAGATATCCCCCAGGCACTATGGGTTTCACTTCTGATAGATGGCTCTACTATGGTATACACAGCCAGCAAGAGGCCAATATATAGCAGCATATACCTTGAAGGGAACTTTGAGGGTACAGAGATCAAGTGGGAGATCTTACGTGATGCCCCGAAGGATGGGTAAGTAATCCTGTAGTCCGAGGTCAACTAGGAGGGCTTGTTGAAAGGAGGATAGGGGGATATTGGAGCGGGGAGTGTCCACGCCGAAAAGACGCGACCTAAGTCTAGGATGAGGAGTCCCTGATGGAGAAGGCATCTTACGTATTGAAGGACGCTATAGGGGTGATAGTTAGGGCAAGTAAGAAGGACAAGACCTGATTGCTATTGCTGGATCTAGCTGTATTACGCCATGCTGATAGGATAACCTGAAGGGAGGTGAATCCTCGTGTACAAGGTACAAAGGAGCAGCCTACCGGGAAGGCCATGCACATGGCGGAACCCAAGAAGAAGGGGGAGTAGGGATCTGTTCGAGCCTAGAACGAAGGACCAGAATGTGAAGGTATCGGATGTAGCGAGGGGGGGTACTCACCATGAGATACCTCGTGAGTAACACTAGAGCAAGGGAGAACCCTAATGCCATAGGGATGAAGGCGATGATCTGAAGAGTGATATGAAGAATGGGAACACTATGAGGTTACCCACCTCGAAGGAAAGGAAGTAGGGTAACTGCTCGATACCCCTCCCAGGAGTAGCTCTAGTCGTCATGTCGCATACCTCACCTAGCCTACCTAGTCGTGTAGAGGTGGTCTTCTCCTTAACAGGTACGACAAGGAGGGAGGACCTGGAATTAGCTAAAGGCTGATATAACTCCTATGGACGGTAGCTTACGGATTGACGCTAATATTCATGCACCATCTCCTACGTTTGATGGTGTTACTATATAGGATGAATATTGTGAGGAGTAGGGCTAGGGTATCGGTATCGAATAGACCAGTCGGGGACATAGTATTTAGACTACTACTACAAAGGTAAGACAGCACTGTGTGAGGTGTACACAGCCTACTACATAGTCACTATATGCTGTCTAATCCCACCGGACAACGGTTAATCCTTCGTAGGAGAACCCGTAGCATGAACCTCGATACTATCCACAACGGGTTTGCGGTAGTCGTGTGGATCTCACTGACAGGCTATCCATCCTCTGATGCAACACTTAACACCACACAGCAGTGTTATGATAATTGTGCACAAGAACAGTGAAACGATGCATCAACTCCTGCCGAACCTAGCCCATTGACTGGGAGGCCATACCTTGGCACGTACTCTACCCTTCAGTAAAGCTTGTGGTACTGGTCCATAGGCTCTAGAGTCTAACGACTTCTCCTAAGGAACGTGTAGCATTGAGAGGTGTTGGATAATATGTCATGAAGGCATGAAAGATATGCCTAGTTAGTACCGGATTATCCCCCAGCAGCCATACATGTCCTGGTGGTATCCGGAAGTATACCTCTCTCCCTGCTCTATGGACTGCTACTCTATCACCTATAAGCCAATGATATGAGTCCCCTATGAGCACCTCTTTATGACACTATAACATGATGGACGCTACTATGCCTGATAATACAACGAGCTACTATTCGTGGCTCCATAACCGTTCAACGAGGATGGGATAACAGTCTACCATTACTCCAGTATACGATCAAGAGCATTCCTCAGCATTACTACTACTACCAGGCACTCCTGCTATCCGTTTACATATCTGATGCCCTCCATGGGGTGCGGTAGCTATCACTACATCTCCTTTATTATACCCATTGACCCTAGGAGAAACCTAATGCATGATGATGATGTGCAACAAGTAGTAGTAAGTGGAACATGATGCTGCCTACCTTATCATAAAATAGGACACACCCCTGCGATCGTATGCTGGGTTCCATACTACCCCCTTGTGTTGTTGAAAAGTCGAATACATATTCTTGTGTACAGTGTAATAGACCAGCAAATTGTATCCACTTCCACCCATACAACAAAGCCTCTCTGAAGCCTCCACTAGTAGTAGTAGCAACCATGGCAGCCATTGTTGGGTGGAGGAAAAAAACAACGGCTACAAATACCGTTCAGTCTAGTCCTAATTCATGCCTCTATAACCCGTACTATATGTAGATCCGTAAGAGCCGATAAACGCGGCAGATTACGGTACACCAGAGAAGGAGAAGAATAAGGTTTAATTATTTAACTTGTTGAACTCAAATAGTACCGCCGACGCGATACGATTCATGCTGCGCCCCCGCCGCCGCAAGATGTGCCTTTTCACTGCGCCCCCGAATTCTTAGTAGTGCTCCTTACCTTAGACTTCTACAGAGTAAGTGTTTGTCGTCCCTCGCACTGCTATGGTGATATAGATGTAGCCTCTGAGTTGATAGGAGAATGGCAGCTCCTCATTATCATATTCCGATAATGTCCTCGTCCTCTATTGATGATGTTAACAACAGGATAGCTAACTAGTTAGAGTCTTCAATGAGCCGATTGGAGGGTATGCTATCCATGTTCATAGAAGGTATACGGAACCCTTCACCGGTGGTGTTATCGGAACAGACTGTATCATCATCGTCCTCTAGTAGTGAGACCAAAAAGCCTACTGCTGGGGACCATAATGGGAGGACGGTAGTAATGGCCCACTACTAATGGGAGAGAGATGTGGTCTCAGTATCCCTCCTACCTTATCAATTCTACTGTCGGGTTCATCTAGTTCCGAATACCTCCTCTGTGCTCTTCAAGGTAGCCACCACTGCCAAGGGACAGCTCACGGCAGTAAAGTCCGTCATTTAGTAGATCTTCGCCGTGCACTACCCCACATAGAGGCACACCATCTCAGAGGAAAGGGATGGATAGCCCTTATTGTCAAAAAATATGGTAGATAGCAGCATAGGGAGGGGATTACAGGGGAGGGAGGAGGGACAGCCGCGGTCCCCTAAACGGAGGAGATCAGAGAAGAGGGTCGACAAGGTGGTCACAGTGGGTGATAGAGGTTACACAAGGCAGGGTGTGTGAATCTCTAGTGACTCCAATTCTGGACTATCGTGACCATGCCACTATCGGGCAGCAGCGTATGCCTCCCTTTGATGAAGTAGACGTAAACTAGTCCGCTAGGAGCTCTCTATTGATTGTATGCTATTGTTCAGGGGGTAATGGCGGTCTATCCCTTCACCTAATGCATGACGTCACTAAGCTATTCATCAAGGTGTAGTTATGCGACTATTGGGACCACGTAGCTGTGCCTATGCATAGTCAGTGGTATCCATCATCATCATCATCATTAATATGCCCATCATTCTAGGTGTGCTCTGATGATGGAGGATTTTGGCTAGCTCCACGTGCCCATGCTTATCAGTCATGGTAATGGCGTAGATCCCTCCCGCCTCCTGGGAGTTTACACCATCATACGACTCTATCCTTACTCGTCTTCCTCCTCCTCCCTTATGTTGGTTAATGTCAGCTCCCTTGTCTAATAGAAGTAGACATGTCGATACGTTGCCTCGTCTAGCAGCTATATGCGATGGAATAACTAGAGCAGTAGTGTTACATTGGCTCATAGGCAGCAGAATTACGATGGGAAAATTCGTTGTGAGTTGGTGACAAGTTGAGGAGCCTTTGCACTCATCCAGTCCATCGCATCTGAGGTTGCCGACTATGACCGCTGCCTTTACTATAGAATGCGTACCGACCAGTGTATCCTCACAGTTCGCGAAACCATACAGTTCCACATGTAGGTGGTGCTATATGCAGAGGATCAGTGCCATAAGGAGTGAGAGAGTGCATAACCTGAGCATATCAAATAGTACCGTAGTACGGCCGTCATCGGCCCAGACCCCGCATAATGGAGAGGGGACCGACCCATAGCATCCTCAGCATCAACATCAGCTTGGGCCCAGAGTAGCATCTTATATGACCTCTACAGGCGCTTCTGTAGTGGTGTAGCCCCTTCGACCCCTTTGTGCGAGGGAGAGAAGAGGGGGAGATGGTCATGTGATGATTCTAATGCCTGATCTGAGCATGTTACCGAGTACAGCATACTCCTTCCTAAGACCCTATTTAAGATCATCAACTTTGGCATCTAGTAGGAGTTGTACGCTATACAGCTTTCCATCTGGATGTAAGTCCGTTACGCCACGGCTACTCCCATTACAACCATCACCCCCGTCTATAGCCAACTGCAATAAATTACCTACGGGTTTCTATCGTTAATAATACAACATCAGCATTTCAGCGTGTAGGAGTTAAGCTGATGATGCGGCGTAGGTATACTCATCAGCTATCCCTGCAATTCGTAATCGATGACCTCCTCCCACAATACTACATCGCTTCCCTATTGGTTCCTCGGACCATGCATCAGGATTAACACCAGCTGCTAATATACCTTCCAGGGTATCACTCAGTGATTCCTTCCTCACCCCGGTCATTATTATTACTATCACCCAATGACAATCTCCTCAATACCACTCCAAACACAGCCGCATGTCATCTCAGAGAAACTAGACGTATAGGAGGAAGCCATCGTATATCGATAATGCTGCTTGCATAGTGTTTCTGATAGTATGTATTAATCTTTGATACAGTCCTCTGCCTTATGCCTCTTCCAATCAAGACGTTGACACCTATGATCGCAATACCTAATGAGTGAATGATGAGGCAACCCTAGCACATATGACTATGACGACCCATTACACTATCCTCTGGCATCTAGTACACCTCATATTAGCTCCACTGCTACCACAATATCCACAATGCGGGATGGAATCTTCCATTGGAGCGGTAACATCAACACCTTCTTCATTATCCTTGTAGGCAGCAGTATTTACGTATCGTTGCTGATAATAATCACTGTATTCATCATGGCCTTCATCCACCTCTACTGCACATAGCTGGGGGTCTGTACGTGAGAAAGCATACCTGACAATAACCAATCATACCACTCCTTCTGGAACCTTCTTTAGATGGGATCGACCCCTGTTGTTCATCCCATGTTTCATATTGATCAGTAGTAGGCTGTGCACTGTATCGTCATGTAAATTCCCATGCCAATGATTAGGAATCCATCAGTGTAAGCTCTATTACCAAGATCCCTATCCCTACCCGTTGGCTTTATCAGCATGAGCCAATAGATTGCTGATTGACTCCTTATCATCTACACTAAGAGGTATGAACTTCACCTCGCCGTAGTCATCAATCAGCTCACATAGGGACCCTGAAGAGGAGGCATATCCATCGAACATGATAAAGGCAGCAGTATCAGTACGAACGAGTTTGTCCTGACGCTCTACTAGTGCACTCTTAGGCCTACTAAGGCCTCTCGCCTCATCCTCCAGATAGGTTGGTAGTAATGATGATATACCACTATACCCGCCACAGCATAGGTATTGGTCTAATGTACGGCTGACAATGATTGTAGCCAATGATAGCACTATTATGACCAAGCTCATCATTACTTTAACTGATTGCCGAATTGAGATAGTGTATCACATTTAGTGAGAACCTGTATAGCTCATATACCACCAAGGCCCCGGTATACTAATCTCCTACATTCAAGTGTGGAAGCTCCACGTGCAGCATTACTGCGAGGGATGAGAGGGCAGCAGATATAAAGTTGTTGCCTGAGAAGATATATGTACATCACTGGAGGTGGTCATTCTCATCACACTCTATAGTTGGCAGCTATAGTCCCCACAACATTCCTACGACAGTCTGATGACAATCCCTGTCCTGCCCGCCCTCAAGGATGAGACAGAAAATGTTGACTATATCCCAGCATCACCTCCTTCTGACGCCAAGACTGAACAGTCAGTGAGGTTAAGAGCGGTAAGCCTTATATCGAGCCCTCTCCTGTTGGTCAGTAGCTGCACTAAATGAGGCATTACAGTAAGATGAGTATACCTGTTGATAACTTCTACATGTGAGATGATGAGCACGGCCGAGACTTACAGCTCAATCTGTCCTGGGCAATCAAATAGTACGTAGTCGTCTATAGGTAATGCCTCGATACGATCCTTCAACCATGCTGAGTTGAGCTCGAGCTCTTGCATAGCGAATATCTAGTAATACGGCTCTTTATCAGAGTGATATACGATGGTAGTTGGAAGCATTGTACCATAGCTCCATTAGGACCCAGCCCATGCTCCTCAGCTACATCATCTACTCTAACTAACTCCCGTACCTATCCAATAATGAATGCAGTCATCATCACGAGGCAGAGCGAAGTGTCACTCCAGGAAACCATCTACAGGTCTTACATCAACATCGAAATAGGTTGTTTCCAAGTCCTCACTATCATCACCATTCTCCTCCTGTAGTATACTGGGATTTATAGGCTCCTCACTTGCCGGGTCCAGATTCACTATACTGCATTGTCGACCAGCTGCTCTCAGATATGCTCGTAGTGCTGAATACCAGAATCTTTCGCCGCCTCCCGCAACCCTATATACTGTACCTCTGCAATATGTACTCTTCCCTGACCCGGGTGGCCCTATAATCAGCTGCCCAAAACGAGGGCTCTTAGGCTGAGATCTCATTACCAAGTAGACTTGGTGGGGAGCATCTAGTCAGTGATTATCGATTATAGTGGCGCGCGCTACCCTTACTGCTCAGAATGGATGTAAGTGTGACGGCTAAATACATGCCCCGAACTCCCTAGTCTATTCTCGAATATGTCATCAGAGCACGGAGAGTTAGAAGGGCACGGCTCTCGTATGGAGAGAATGGAAGCGAAGGTAGAATCCACCGGAGATGAAAGAGACCGGACTGCTGTTACCCGTATGGTGGAAGTGAATGACAAGCCCTTCCTCTGTGGGTACGTTAATGAGGCCAACGGTAGGTGGCAAACTACAATAGGATGGTCACCACTGTTGGACGACGTAGGTCTAGAGTATCACCATGTTATCTCACAGACTAATGATCGAACACAACAGTCAGAGCTCATAACTAAGTACTATCACCGTGGGGGGTGAGGGGGGGACCGATTGTGGTAGTGGATGTAGATACCATCGGGAAGCTCAAACATGTACCACTAGGACGAGGCATATACAGACGAGGCGGGAACAGGGTACTAGCATGGTAATAGTATTATATGGAGTGGACAGGATACCCTTTCACTCAGCCTCGACGGCTCAATTTACCTGATCTTACTCAAGATGGGGATAGGATAATGATCCCTAGGCCTTACTTCAGTAGTGCCGACAGAGACGCTCTACTAGCAGAGAAGGTTATCATTATACAGTCCCATACCCGTGGTATGATGGCTAGAGTAAGCACGGTGTGGATACTATTGAGGAGGGGAAGGAGTGGTATCAGATACGCTGCCGGCATCTCCGAATTGAGAGGGAAAAGTTTGAGAGACAACGACAGCGTGAGGAGGAAGAAGCCATCATTGAGGATGAACTTATACGTAGACGGGAGGTCGAACGCAGACTCCATCCAAGGTCAAAGACTTCTACTTGGGGAGGCTCTATCGCCTTTGCAGGACATATGATGACTTCATCACTTTGTACAATGAGGTGGAGGCATGGAGACGGAACGAGACAAGACGTATAAAAGAGTGTGCTCTGTCAAAGGAGGAGCAGCAGGTGGCGTTGAAAGAGGTACCTACTATCCATGTATGGGAGAATGGATGGTGTGGTATCAGTTACTTGACAAGGAGGTCAAACTATTACAGACAATAGATCGATTGAAGTTACATGCTCATAAACACAATAGGAGCACTAAGATCGACAGTAGGTACCTGTAGTAATAATTGTGATGAGGAAGACAGCTGTATGACTTGTAGGGAAACTAGAGGCTATGGCTAGACCCAAGGTATGGACACAGAGTGATGGTGATAGCACTCTCGTGTACACACCCTCTACTACGCGGGCCAAGGAGTACATGGATCTGTAAGTTATATGTGGGGGTAGGAGGATGAGCAGCATCTGCCTGGGGATAGGTATAAGGCTCTACGGCTCACCACACTTACTACCAATGAGCGATTGGATCTACTACTACACATTAAATGGTAGTAGCAACAGTGTGGGAGTCTGACATTAGTTTGACTGGCAGTTTTTCAGGGCTGTGAAGACCTACCCTTGTGAAGTGACTGCTGTCTTGGCTGAGCTCCTCGACCGTGAAGCAGATCTACTGAATCGTGGTAGAGGCAGTCGTAGCTTGAAGGGTTTGCGAGAGAGTAATAGTTGTATTAGTACGATATAATGAATGCCTCGTGATCAGGGATATCCAATCTCTTCTTCGACTACATCAGCACACCTAAAGTGAATCCTGAAGCCCAACTCTTTCATAGACTTCCTCCCACGACCAGTGAATAGCACATGCTCCCTCATGTTCAGTAGTACTCATGTTATCCATATTATGGAGTTGAGTGATTGAAGGAAGTGACATTATTAATTCACTACGCCACAACGCGCCAGTATGGTATTCAGCTCAGACACGTACACCTACATAATAAAGTAGGATAGATGAGAACATCTGAGACACAGCGATGAAAGCTGTACAACTGATAGGTCACAGGAGACGAGAATTAAGTGTTGAAGTTCATCGTGCACGCTTCCTATTAGCTAGAAAATTGTAACCGCAGTAGTCGATTGTAATGATGGCGTCAATGGCTCAATTGCCTAAAACATCATTGATGGTCAATCAACGCGGACGTTAATCATAGCTCGACTACTAAGATCATCATGCTGTTACAGCATGCTGTATGAATGATGGATCCGATGTGATAGTAATCTGCACAGTGCAAGCAATAGACGCTCCATACGACACTGTTCTAAGTTAGACTCCTCACGGCGCTCTTACTTTCAGGCGGACATCTCGGCTGCTTCGAGTACACCCGCGAATAGATGTTGATGGACAGGCTACATTCCAAAAGCAGTCATTGCTTCGTGCGCCCGATGAGTATTCTGACGACATGCCATGGTCAGTATAAGACGTCACGCATTCACAATCTGAGTTTCAGATAGCTTATTTTCCCAAAGAATTGTTCGTTGAATCATTGGGAATTATATGATTTATGGAAGTATAGGTATCTACAAAAGCGCACATCAGCTCTTAATGAGACGATTTTTACGTCTGACTCCAGTAATGCAAAACCGGTCCATAGCAATGTTTATCAGTGACCTTTGATGAGACCGGTTGTGAGATTCACAGGGGCTGATACTTCTGATAGAATTGACATCGGACTTCGATGTCAGTACCATCAGCGCTCCGCCGACGGAATACATGAGATGGAGACCTCCGATGATCGGATGTCTCCATATCATGTATTATATGTCGTAGGTAAATTAGGTACACGTATCTTCTCCAGGCGGGGTCAGCCTCGCTAACAGCGGAATTGATTACCACGCTTCTTCAGGATGGAAGTTATTTTAGTGGTGCAGATGGGATTATTCTTCTTATCATGTCCACCCGCGAAATTGATTATAGTAAGGCATATCTAAGAGTGGCATAGGTGACCCACCCAATAAGATTGATTATAGTAAGGCATATCTAAGAGTGGCATAGGTGACCCACCCAATAAGATTGATTATAGTAAGGCATATCTAAGAGTGGCATAGGTGCCCCACCCAATAAGATTGATTATAGTAAGGCATATCTAAGAGTGGCATAGGTGCCCCACCCAATAAGATTGATTATAGTAAGGCATATCTAAGAGTGGCATAGGTGACCCACCCAATAAGATTGATTATAGTAAGGCATATCTAAGAGTGGCATAGGTGCCCCACCCAATAAGATTGATTATAGTAAGGCATATCTAAGAGTGGCATAGGTGCCCCACCCAATAAGATTGATTATAGTAAGGCATATCTAAGAGTGGCATAGGTGCCCGACCCAATAAGATTGATTATAGTAAGGCATATCTAAGAGTGGCATAGGTGCCCCACCCAATAAGATTGATTATAGTAAGGCATATCTAAGAGTGGCATAGGTGCCCCGCCCAATATGATTGATTATAGTAAGGCATATCTTAGAATGGCATAGGTGCCCCGCCCAATATGATTGATTGTAGTAAGACATATCTTGGAGTGGCATAGGTGCCCCGCCCAATATAATTGATTGTGGTGAGGCATATCTTGGAATGGCATAGGTGCCCCACCCGATGCAATTGATTCTCCTGGACGTGGAATAGGATATTCCGATTAGGCCTGTGAGATATGTAATAGCAGCAGCAGCAAGCACGATACTCGTCAAGCCTACGTAGCCAGCTTTGGCCTGGGCACACTCTCTTAAGCCGATTACAGCTAGGATACCGCACAAGTCTCAAGAGGTTATAACCTACACTATGGCCTCGGGGATATTGCATCAACGATATAGGGGATATTCTTGCAACATTGATAGTGATTGTCAATCAATGGCAGTCAAGAGTAGTAGTGGAGCTCCTTCTATCACAACCCTGGCAGAAGATGTATTCGGTTAGTTGCCTTCAGAACCACATTGAAGCTGTAGTAATGTATTATACACGCAAGAGAGGCTACAGTCATTGGAACGGTCCTTAATTACGAGCAGTACATCATACAACAATCACATTCTTCTGCTCTAAGGCTGCGGCCATCGATACTACCTCAGTCAAAGCCATAGAAGAAGAACCTTGCCAACCAGCAAGCATGTCCGACAAGAAAACCTGCGTATTTCGTGCAATTTTCGCGCAATTAATGCTGTGGGGCTAGTGTTCATCCCGAGTCAGCAGAACGCTCTCAGGATCGAGTTCAACATGTGAAGTCCGATGCTTGTGGTACTCATGAAGCTCAGAAAAGGTCTATTTAACAAGCCCTCCACGGATGAGCTTCCACAGTGTGTTACCCCACGATACCATATACTCAATTCGTTCTTGTATTCTGCCGCTCGTGAAACCGATGTTACGTTCATTCTGCTGTCTTTGTGTGGGGGAGCTATTGAGTCTCCTCGCAATCACAGGGGTTGGCTATTGTATGTTTAAGGACGATAGACCGGTAATGTATGCCAACAGATACACACTCATGCCCGATACTGATAGTTTTACATCTGAATTACCATGGCATCTAAGGAAGCAAAGATCGATGAGGATCTCTACTCGAGGCAGATCGGTGCCTATGGGTTGGAAACCATGGGCAAGCTCGTGAAGTTGCGCATACTCGTATCAGGCATGCGAGGAACTGGTAATAGTTGTAGGATATAGGGGAAGGTAGGAGACATTTTAATCAACCGGTAATGGATCTATGTATGGGTGTTTTATGTCGATTAAACGGTCTGCGTGGGAGAGGTCCTCTGTTAGGTGTCGAGACTGCTAAGAACCTTATCCTTGCTGGCCCTAACACTGTTGTTATCCACGATGACTCCATTGTAGAGGCTAGAGACATGGGATCAAACTTCTATGTTACTGATAAGGATGTGGGAGTCACGACCAGAGCTGAGGCCAGCTATAGAAAGCTCCAGGAGCTCAATTCGTAATAGGCATCATACTCTTGTAATCTACGATGTCGTCGTCGTCATTCTAGGTATGTTAATGTGAGGACTATGGCTGGCCCTTTAGGGGATGCTGCGCTCTCCGATTTTGATGTTATTGTCCTCTGCGACGTACATAACCGCGACGAACGTGTGAGGATAAACACTTATTGCCGCCAACATAATATCGGTAGGGTATCTGTGAGGACTTATCTCTTACCTTTCGGACACATCCTAATCAGGTTTCATTGCTACCGATGTCTATGGTCTGGCTGGTCGTATTTTTGTTGACTACGGCGATAACTTTGTTGTGAGGGATAAGGACGGTGAGGAGTGCCGCACTGCTATTGTGTCTGGCATTACTCAGGATGAGCATGCTGAAGTAGGGATATGTGAATCGACAGGTTGTGTAATATTACTCAGGTTATCACTTATGGAGAGCGGCGTCATGGCTTCCATAATGGTGATTATGTTACATTCACTGAAGTAGAGGGCATGACTGAGCTCAATGGTTGTGATCCTGTACAGATCAAGGTAGTGTACTGGTGATTGCTGAGTACCCAACATTCCTTATGCAGGTCACTGGGCCTTACTCCTTCTCTATTGACAAGGATACTCGTGACTATCATGCATACATAAGGTAAAGGAGTATGTTGTTATGGTCAGTGCTCATAGTACTCCGTCTTAGGGAGGGTACTGTTACTCAAGTGAAGATGCCTGAGACCATGAAATTCATATCACTCGAGGAGAGTGAGAAGAACCCGGTCCCCCCAAGGTAGTAGTGTGACTATTCACTACGCATTCTCACTATTGTTCAGTGAGGGTATGCTACCAGTGCCCGATCTGGGTAAGTTTGGTCGCTCTGAGCAACTCCATCTTGCTTTGATGGGCTTGGAGCATGCTAAGCCCGTATCTGGGCTGCTGCTGTTGCTGCTCGATCGGATGATGTGTACGAGGCCGTACTTGCCGCTACGAAGGCCATCAATGAGGAAAGGAAGGCTCATAAGGATGAGCTCAGTGTGGACGAGGTCATCATCGTCAGGCTTGGTCGGGTAGGATCTGTTCTCAATCACACATTTCTCAGGTTGATGAAGCTGTTGTTCGTCGTGTTGCATACTTCTATCAGAGCTGCATCTCACCTATGGCAGCCTTTGCTGGTGGGGTTGTTGCCCAGGTATGAACGTGTTAATAGTAATGGTCTAACTGCTAGTGGTCAGGAAGTGGTGAAGTACACAGGCAAGTTCACACCATTGCATCAGTCATTGTATTGGGATATGTTTGAGCTAGCCGATGATGATACAATGGATTCCAAAGGTGATGAGGTTACATATCTTGGTCCATGTTACCCATAATGTTAGATATGGCCAACTTTACTGACTCTACCAGATATGAGGATTATGTAACCGTTGTGGGCAAGAAGAATTTCGATAAGATTATCAACTCGAAGATCTTCCTAGTTGGTGCCGGTAATTACTTGTCACATATTCTGGATAACGATGGTGCATTTTCAGGAGCACTCGGCTGCGAGTTCCTCAAGGCTTTCAGCACGATGGGAGTCGGCTGTGGTCCAAAGGGCAAAGTCACTGTTACGGATAATGATAGGATCGAGGTATCCAATCTCAACCGACAGTTTCTCTTCAGGTGAGCAAGTGTAAGTCATTCTTGGCCATGCGATATATCCTCATTTAGGAAGCAGCATGTAGGGAAGCAAAAGTCGATTACTGCCGCTAATGCTGCTAAAGACATGAATCCTGCACTTAATGTGATAGGCGGGGATGTGCAGCTATTATTATAAGTGTTGATCATTATAATAGGTCGAAGCTATTGAGGTCCGTGTTGGGCCGGAGACTGAAGACATCCTCGATGACAAGTTTTGGGAATCACAATCGTGCATGGTTAATGCGTTGGACAACATTGCTGCGAGGTAATGTAGTGCTTTGGATTGGACTGATCCAGAAAGGGGAATAATAACTGCTGATGCTGTATCTCGGCATGTTAGGTTGTATGTCGATAGTAGATGTGTATGGTATGAGAAGCCGTTGATGGAGTCGGGCACTCTAGGGACTAAAGCTAATGTTCAAGTAGTGCTACCTAATGTGACACAGAGCTATGGGGATAGTCAAGACCCTCCAGAGGACAGTATACCTCTGTGTAAGATCATGTTCTTACTGTGGTAGGAGTCTTATTTCGAATCTTGAAGGTACCTTGAAGCATTTCCCATATGCCATTGAACATACAATTGAATGGGCTAGAGACCAATTCCAAGGTTTATTCACTGAAACACCTCAGGAGGTTCTCACTTATTTGAAGGTCTTGTTCCTCACGATTGCAGTCTGTTTGGGTTTCATCTGCTGCTATCACTCTTCAGAACCCTAGCGAATACATCGATAAGGTCTTGGCGGAGGGTGCCAGCTCGGTACAGAAGGACAAGTTGGAGTCTGTGAAGAAGTTCCTCAGCAAAGAGCTCACAATGCAACACTGTGTTAACCTAGCTGTTGATGAATTCACTGATAAGTAGGGACAACCATGCATGGTGTCGGTCTAGTGGCCATATTTAGGTATGACCACGCTATTGCGCAGTTGTTATACAACTTCCCTCTGGATCATAAGAATAGTGATGGAAACCTGTTTTGGTCTGGTCCCAAGAGGCCTCCACAGGTAGTAAAACTATTCCTATTATTAAACCATTACGCTTGTCGATGATAGGTTATTCATTATGACCCTAATGATGAACTGCATGTAGCCTTTGTGTTCGCCTGTGCCAATCTCTATGCTACAGTATTGGGTATACCAGTGGCACATGATAAGGAGGAGATTAGAGAGCTATCAATGAAGTGCACTATCATCCCGTTTGCACCACGCAATATGAAGATCAAAGTCAGTGATGATGATACCAGTACTGAGGAGGGAGCATGTATGGATGATGAGGAAGCAGTCCAGGTGAATAATAAAATACTCTTTCTTGTTACGATATCTAACAACCATCATCATGATTGCTGTTGCCAGACCTTAGCGGAGCAA
The DNA here is from genome assembly GCF_000006405.1 of Perkinsus marinus ATCC 50983. Taxonomy (NCBI): domain Eukaryota; phylum Perkinsozoa; order Perkinsida; family Perkinsidae; genus Perkinsus; species Perkinsus marinus. The sequence goes on from NW_003215247.1 coordinate 232,582, forward strand.
ATGCGCAGCATCGATCCGGAGCTCAGAAGTAACCTACAGAAGCGTATCAGCCCAGCTGAGTTCGAAAAGGATGATGATACCAACTTCCATATCGACTTCATTGCAGCCTCGGCCAACTTGCGTGCTAGAAACTATAAGATCAACGAGGCTGATAGGAATAAGGTAGTAGCCTGATAAATCACGAGGACCTTGAGCACTGTGAATCAGGTTAAAATGATAGCGGGTAAAATTATCCCAGCTATAGCTACTACCACCGCCATGGTTACTGGTATGGTATCTTGTGAGCTCTTGAAGGTCCTTATGGATGAAGGGAATGAGTAGTGATATCATCAGGTGGCATTATCGTTAATGGGATCCTCATCTTGTTGTTGTTCAGATACGACATTGAAAGGTATAAGAATTCTTTTGTCAATCTCGCCTTGCCTACATGGATCCTTAGCGAGCCTCTTCCACCTGTGAGTCGGCTGCATATGATGATAATTGCAACGAGTTGTGGATCATTCAGATGAAGACAGTATCAAAGGAGTATGACCCCATCGCTATGGGGCCAGTGAGAGCCAAGCCTGAGGGTTTTACTCCATGGATGAAGTTGGTCATAAATCATGGCCCTGAAGGCACTCTGAGGGAGTTGATCGATTGGCTTGCTAAGGAGCAGAATGCCGAGGTAAAACTATCAATGTATTTGTCATACATCCATCATTTAAATGAGCATGTGATGCTCCTATTCCGATTCTCATCTCTCGCGTGGTGGGACTGCAAAGTGCATCCATGTAATTGGTTGTGGGCATTCCCGTGCGTAGCATATCCTCAGAACGATTCATACTTGATATGCATGTATCGATTGAAACCCCCACGTTCCACTGTAGTGGTATCACTCTCGATGCTTATGCCCTTCGGTGGCTAGTGTTGATCATATCAGGTTATGATCCTCTCATCCGGGAATGCATGCCTCTATAATGCATTCCTTCCCGCACATAAGAAGCGTTTGGATCAGAAGATGCCTGAGCTCTATGAGGAGATCACTAAACAAAAGATCCCTCCTACTAGGTAAGACTACTGGGGTTTCTGGAGATTATCCTCTCTCATAGGAACTACTTGGTGCTTGAAGTATCTGCCAGTGATATGGATGACCAAGTGGATACAACCCTACCGACTATCAAGTACATATTCCAATAGATGGGTATATATGATGATAGCAACACTATGAGGGTTGTTATGACTATCTTTGTACCTTCTGTTTCGTCTGGGCAATCATAGCTCATATGTACAGCTCTACTCATACTGGTGTTGCGTTTATCCACACATTCAGGGGAAAAAGATCCTTTTCCATAGTACCCATCACGATGAGGTCCCCAACGGTTGCAACACTGGTGTTGGGATTGGCTCTTCTCTGTCAATTCATCACGAGTGGTTATGAGATGCTAACTATGAAGCGGAGCATGGTGACAATCAGTGAGTCCGGTTTCGTTATTGGAGGCATACTAAATTGGTGTCATGACCAGGTATGAATAAGGTATGGCCCTTCTCGAATCCTACAGAGACCTACCGTTATTATGATCTTCCCTTCTGCCAGCCAGAGGTTATTGGGACACATTGGATGAGTTTCGGGCAGGTGAAATTCACTCACATGCTGAACCACTCAATAACGAAATCTCCCTTTCATCTCTCTGTTTCATGCTCAGATCCTCAGAGGGGACAGACTAGTGAATTCAATATACAAGTTTCAATTCGGGATAGATTTGCCAAAGACTCAAGTATGTCAGAAGACTTTCACGAAGGAAGAGCTTGAGGTTCTCAAGGCGGCTGTGAAGGATAGCTACATGTTCGAGATGTTCGTAAGTCTAAGCTATACATCTCTTGTGAGTTAGAGTGACGCCTCATCTCACATTCAGGTAGAAGGGCTACCAGTCGTGAATCCCATAGGTGCTATGTCTATTGAGGATTCTGGCTCTCGTGACACCGACACAAAAGACAGGTTATACAGGTCTCTTTGTGTATTCAGCGCTCCAGTGATTTGCCATATAATCTTCCTATTTAGCTCTGTCACTCTGTCCTAGTTCTCTCTTAGGTATTTCTTATTGAACTATTTCGAATTTATTATGGGCTATAATAACGATGCAGTGGTATCGGTGAATATAACAGCAGACTTAGACCTGCAACATCTGATAGAGATCACCGATGTTGATGCTGCTACTAGGAAGCTGGACGTACCATTCTATTATTCAGTCAAATGGGTCAGTGATAATACTGTAACAGTATCTCTCTGTTATATTATGCTCCGGCTCAGGTCGAATCTCCTATTACCAAATCCGAGGCATTAGAGATGCAATTGAAGGCTGCATTGATGTCGGGTTCTGACCAACCCATCGAGATTCATATATTGGCCATCATTAACTCCTTCGTCCTCGTTATGCTCATACTATCATTGCTACTACTCGTTATCATAAGGGTAGTACGACTTTCCTCATCGTATATATACGTATTTCTCTATGCCTCTTGCCTAGGTTGTTCGATCGGATCTCTCACGTTATCTGGCTATACCCGATGATGAGCTGGCAGCTATTGAGGAGGAAACTGGTTGGAAACTACTCTATGCCGATGTATTCCGACCGCCGGCCCATAGGCTATTACTATCGGCAGCGGTTGGTGCTGGGGTAGTCTCGTTGCATTCATCTATCTATTGATGATATCTCTTCCTTTCTCAGACACAGCTATTGCTAGCCGTTGTCCTAGTCGTAATGGTTGGGTGTATTGGTTTGTATTATAGGAGAGGAGCTGTGATGACGGCAGGGATCATCTCATACCTCATCACCGCGGCATCAGGTCATAACCTCGAGCCCGCATAGTTTAACCTTCCTCCTCCTTTATTCCTTTTCACATCTCAGGTGGATATGTATCCGCAAGACTATATAACTCTCTAGGAGGGGAGAAGTGGGCATGGAACATCTTCGTAACAGCCATTGCATTTATGGGCCCTACTTTCGCTATATGGACGTTCCTTAATACCGTTGCTATAGCGTGAGGGCATGGGTGTGCATGCTGGAGGGTCATCATTGCTGCTCGATATAGGTATAATTCTACTGCAGCATGGCCCTTGGCTACCATACTCTTCATTATTACTATTTGGGCATGCGTGACTTTCCCTCTGACTGTGATTGGGGGAATCGTTGGAAGGCATAAGTCAATGAAAAAGAAGACTGAAGCTGGAGGCAACCTATTCCCTTGCAAGACCAATAAGCTTGCTAGAGAGATACCATCTTGCCACTGGTATCAGAGCTCTACTTGCCAGATGTTAGCTGCTGGCTTCCTACCCTTCTCTGCTATCTATATTGAGCTTCACTATGTCTTCAACTCGGTATGGGGTCCTAAGCTGTATACCTTTTATGGTATACTCCTGTTAGCCTCATTATTAGTATTCCTCGTGGCTGCTGCTGTTACTGTCCTCTTCACGTATTTGCATTTGAATGTAGAGGACCATAGATGGTGGTGGAGATCCTTCATATCTGGTGGTTCAGTGAGTGCCTTTTTTTATGTCTATTGTTGCTACTACTATATCCAAACGAGCATGACAGGTCTTCTACAGGTATCATTCTATTTCCTCTATTCCCTCATTATAGCATATGCAATCTTCCTTATGCTGGGTACCGCCAGTTTCCTGGCTACCTACTACTTCGTCTGGTACATCTATTCGAGAATTAAGGTAGATTAGCATATGTCAGGAGTTAAGTAGGCCTTACAGCTTGGTCATAACGCTGGTCCATCTTGGTGGACTTTTATTGATGGTTTGCTAATGGTTTAACGATGGCATTTTACAGTAACATTCAAGCAATCGACATCGGGGTAAAGGAAAAGATATTATCATTTACATTATCTTCGCTCCAGGCTCAGCTCGCAGTTTTTCGAATGAGAAAGAATTTGATGGTATAATTGCATTGTCGTCGTTGTCGTTGGTGCTGAGGACCATCGTCCCGCGAAGAGGTTTGTGTTAACGTTATGAATGATGGTATGAGTTGGTAGACTTCTTGAGTTAGAACATCCCTCTACATCATCCATCAGTTGCTTTCAGTAGCTGTTGTTGTTGCAATGATGGTTGGCATTCTCAATCGTCTTCACAGCAGCAGTAAGATGACAGGTATGGAGTTCCTAGGTGTCCTCATCTTTATCATTGGCTTCTATAATGTGGTCCTTATAGGCGGGGTAGGATATTTTACACGTGCTTGGCCGAGAGATGGTGAGGAGGTGTTTTGGGGATATGAGGATGGGTTATGGGATCATCCAGAGCCTAACTATAAGGTCCTACCCTGGGTAGCGGAGTTCTATGCTGTTGTTAGTGCTATACCTCTTGCTGGTATAACCTTACTTTATCAAGCTATACGGTATAGATATGATAGGGTAGTATTGGTATTATGTCTTATGGATGTATGGATGTATACCTGCGCATTCTTCTCACATATGACATTGTATCCACCTCTTAATGCTATCACACTAACCTCGGTCCTCACTAACTCTCTATATACCTTCTTCATGTATTCGTGGATGGCTGGTGGGCCGTTGAAGTCTACTCCCATACGTGCTATCCTTACTGTTACTATCTGGCTTTTTATCGTGCAGTGTGTCAGGACTCTGCCTGCTATGTTCGGCCATAGAGGGGGTGTTCCTGCTCTCTTGGTCATCCAAGTCCCGGCTGTTGTTGCCGCAGCTTCGGGAGCAGCATGGATGCGGCATAACTGTGAGGAGAGGGAGAAGGCCATTTATGGTCCCCTCCTTTTCTCTGGAGCCCTCCTAATCCTGGCCATGGGTGTCAGTGTTATCGAGGTCGTCTACGGCCAGTACTGTCAGGATCATTACTTTGGTAACTTCCCACTTTTCCACGTAATAATCCACACACTAGAGCAGATCGGTATTTACCTATACGGTGTAATGGTAGCCTCGATCCGGCATACCATCAATGAGCCCCGTAAAGGAGCTAAATTAGAGTACTGTGGTGGATGGCTACCCTACCTTAGATTGGCTTCTTCTAGCTGCTATGAGGGTATCGCTAGGTCGGCACCTAGTGTAGTGCCTAATGATACACCCCCTCGTGGAGGATCGGGTAGATATAATCTCAGGAAGCGTGTTTCCAAGACTCCTACTGGTCCCAGTGCTATGGAGGATTCTATGTCTGCTGAGTAGAGCTATCCTAGTTCTGTCAGCGTCGAGATGTTAGTTTCAGTTTGAGCGGTTGCAGGAGCATAATTGATGATGACCTCCTGTCTTCTCAATGTAGTTTTATTGTGACATAAAAGAAGTGGCGTTGCTAGTGTTCATGTCAACGATAGGGGTATTGTAGTCCTGCATTGGGCCGCTATTTCTTATATCAACTGCTCTTTATTATCGAGGCAATGAGTCTGCGTCGGGTGTGTCGGGCCGATATTGTTGCTGTTCTCTCCCGTTAGTTTCTCTCGTCAACTTGCTTCATGTCTCCCTCTCCTCACCCAGCTTCCTCGGAGGCTTCTTCATCCCGTCAGCAGCAGCAACAACAGCCAGTGGCTAACTCTGATACTATTGGTATTCTGTCTCTGATAGGTAGAGATATATGTGCTCCTTCAGATAACAAGAAGCGTGTACGGTATATCTGTTACTTGTGTCGTAGGAGATTCCCTGGCCTGGAACAACTGAATAAGCATGAAAGGCTCTCCGATCTCCATAGGAGCAACCTCGAGGTAAAGGTCGCTATCATAGTCTCTACTATAATCACGGTCATTGGAGGCATTATCATTATCATGCCGTCTGTACTTCTAGAAGCTGGAGCAGAGTACATTATCGCGACGACTTGAGTTGCGTCAACAGCTGCAAGCTATACGTAGGGACCTCGATGCTTTGAGTGAACATCAGAGTCCAAGCTGGGATGAAGGGGCAACTCAAGACATGGACAATGGTTTGAAAAAGCAATATAAACGTCAACAGTTGCAGCTAAGTATGAAGCAGGCTGAGATGGAACTAGGTCTGATGATGATGCTTGCTGATTGAGTGATGTTAATCCTGCTGCCTTTTATAGGGGTTTTGCATGAGAAGTGGGAAGAACGTCGTAGAGCTCCAACAACGACTCATATCGATCAGTCAGGAGATTCTCACAATCGTGCTGAGCAGTTGCAGAATCTCTCTAAGGAGGCAGACACTCGGCCGACACTGACTATGGATCCGGTTTCACTCAGCGATGGCGGGGTGAGCCTATGGATAGGTGCTGAGACGTGGAAGGGCAACAAACCTACTCAAGAGGACAGGTGAGGAGTCATGCTGAGGCAATGTGCCCAACTAACATACGTAAGGTTCGTTTTGGATATGAAAATTAAGACACCAGATGGGGATCCTTATGTACATGGAGTAGCTGTATATGATGGGCATAGTGGAGGTGCATGTGCGGACTATGTGGTAGTACTACTACTAGTAGCGGGAGTGGGGATGACTAGTAACAACTGGAGGGCAGGTAGAACATCTGGGCAAGACTATTACACAGTGTTTGCGGGCTAAGCCGACAGAGCAGGCCTTTGTGGCACGATTAAAGCAAAGTGTTAGGGAGGCATTCATACTCACAGATGACGACTTCCTACAGCTAGCTAGCAATCATCAAATGCCTGATGGTAAGAATGCCTTCTCGAAACAGTAGGTAGTAGTGTTTTAGGGACTACTGCTATCATTGGACTCTTCTGGGCTGACAGCTATCATCGTGTGAAATTGCTCACAGCTCATGTTGGTGATTCTCGTGGAGTTTTGGGTAAACAGGATGGCTCTATGTCGATGAGACTGACCGAGGATCATAAACCTAATCGGGAGGATGAGGCTCAGTGGATATCGGAGCACGGTGGGAACCTAGCTGAGGTCAATGGTATATGGCGGGTCTTTACTCCTACCGCAGTGAAGGTCGGAGATAAGGTAATAGGCATGGACTAGGAAAACGTTAGGGTTGGGATATGTTAGCTGTAGGTCCTGCAATGGGGTTTAGCTGTGTCGAGGTCTCTTGGGGACCTTCCATTGAAGAGGCCTCAAGCTGTTATCCAGGCCCAAGCCGAGGTCAGTGTTTTCGACATCAACCCTAATGAGGATCGGGCAGTTGTCCTGGCTACAGATGGCATTTACGATGTCCTCACTGATCAAGAGGTGGGCTTCACTGTCTACGGTCTATGCCGTGGTTACACATCGTCCTCAGGTAATATCTCTGATATCACCCCTCTCCAGCAAGCCATCACTCCGGCCGGAAGTGGGGGCTCGACGGATACTACGACGTAGTTATGAGCGGCTCTCTGATGATAATCTAACGGCAGTGGTGATATATATGATGCCTCCAGGAGTAAAGGAGACGCTTGACCTATCAGCAAAGAAGCGGCCATCGAAGGCCAGTGATGAGAGTCTTAGCTCTGAGAGTATCAAGCGGCAACGTAAATGATCATACTCTCACTAGTTGCATTATGCCGCATCTTCATACCCATTGGCTTGTGTTAAGGCTCCGCCCATTCTCTGTCCAGCTTGTGGCTGTTAGGCCAGGAGGGAGTAAGACCATCAGTGAGGCCGTACAATTTAAGTCAATTCACAGTCGGAAGTGTATGCACTATGCCCTATGAGGCACGTGACATTCTTGTAAGACATCACGTAACACGCTGAATCGAAGCGTAACGAAATCACGCTGCTATCACGCGTCGACGCGCAATCGGTAGGAGGTCAGCAGCAGTACCACCCACAATCCTTTCGCGAACAATTGTTTCCCTGGTCTTTGCAATGCATAGTATGCATACCCATCTCGGAGTTCTTCTCGGCCTTTCAGTCTCTGATCATATATTCGATGTATATTCTACAACCAGACGGGACTAAAGACACAACTGATAAGCATCTTTGGGCACTACCTGTTACTTTGCTACTAGCTGAACAGATGCGGCATTTTTCCTTCATGGGAAACCACCCGACCAGGGGTACAGAAGGGAGTGAGGAGACTGCTAGTAGTACGGCCCAGCCAACGTCCCCATCGTCGACGACTCAACGAATGAGGAAGATCCTCTCATTGAAGAAACATCGCGAATCACCTCAGGAGCAGCAGTCAGGTGAGAGATCTTCGGCCGGGCTTACCCAGAGTGAAAAGTCTCAGGGAAGTCGATGATGTCAGTGAACATACACGGCTTTCTCAAGTATGATGAGCAGGGCAAAGGTATGTTGATGGGGATCCAAGCTGGTGCTATTGAGCGGTCACTATCAGGTTGTGACCAAAGGGTTGTAGTAGTTGAGTTCCCTAAGCCGGCTGCTGACCTTTCATGCGGGTGGTTGGTGGACCAAGCACAAGAAAAATTCCGTGCACTTGGTGCAACAACTGGTCATGTAGTTGGATTGAAAGAGTTTGGAAATAAAAACGATCAGGAGGCCAAGGTAAAGCGATTTTCTGCAGCCTATGCTAGTAGGGCAGTCGTAGGATTCGTGGCTGATGGAGTTCAAGAGGCCCCTTACATGTTTAAGACCCAACGAAGACCTTGAGGCCATTTTCAGTGTTGAGGTACCAATGAGCGAGCACTGTCAGACAGTCTGTCTCCTCCGAAAGTCACGGACCGGATTCGTAGTGTTATCCTGCGGCCACTTCAGGATCTGGGAGCTTCCCCATATGCTACGAAAGCAACTCTCACGGATTTCGAATTCTTGAAGGTCATTGGAGACGGAGCTAGCTGCTCCGTGATCTTAGTGATCTATACGTTGTTGAGGCCCTTGAGGGATTAACATCTAACACAGGTCCGTCGTAGAGAGAACGGCAAGCTGTATGCTGTGAAGATGATGACCAAGGAGAGGATCCTTTCTAATGATAAGAGGATGGAGCGTGCTATGATGGAGCGTAAAGTGTTGGCTAAGGCCAGGCATCCCTTTATAGTCACTATGTATTGGGTAACACTCAGCAGCTCTGGCGAGTAGTAGCGCATAAGGTGCTCATTCCTCTCAGGCCTTTCAGACTTGTTCACACTTGTATTTCGTCCTCGAGTTTTGTGCCGGCGGGGAACTTTTCTACCACATGACGCAGCAAAATCATTTTGATGAGCCAACTGCGAAGTAGCATGCCAAGTTGACTGCCTCGAGCTCAAGTGTGTTGAAGCTAGATTCTATTTCTGTGAAGTTCTCCTGGGTATCGAGTATTTACACTCCCAGAATGTACTATACAGAGATTTGAAGCCAGAGAATGTCTTATTGGACCTTGATGGCCACGTTCGCTTGACGGACTTCGGTCTGTCCAAAGAGAGCAAGCCAGGTGAGACGGCGAGAAGTAGGTGTGTTCGAATGGCGTTCAGAGCTGAGTTAATGGGGTATAGTGTGTTCGGTTCTTGAGGGATTCTCGCAGACCCTGCCTCGCAGCTTACATCCTTCGTGGGTACAGCAGGGTATCTCTGCCCCGAGATGATCAAACGGGAGGGTAGTAACCTTATATTGTAGAACCTTCCTGTGAGTACGATGTTTAGGCCACGGGAAGCCTCTCGATTTCTACTGCCTCGGTTGCCTACTCTACGTCATGCTCACTGGTAGCTTACCTCACTTCCAGGGTAACTGGGACGAGATGTTCGCCAGAAGAGGTGATTGTTCCTTGTGCTGCTGCTGCTGCTGCTGATTTCAATGATAGTTTTCGGCCTTGCAGTTACGGGAGAGAGCCTCACGTATCCGCCTTGGATATCGACATCAGCTCAGAATATGTGTGACAGGCTATTAGAAGCCGACCCTAAAGAAAGGCTTGGATCTAAGGGTGGAGCAAAAGAAGTCAAGGAACATCCGTGGTTGAAGGATACTGATTGGGTACGCAAACTCAGTTGGGGTGATATACATGATGGGTTTGTAGGCGAAGTTATTCCGGAAGCAGATCAAGCCACCGATTGATCCTAGTGAAACGAAGAAAAACTTTTCATCAGAGTTCACTGACAGACCGGTTGAAGTAGGACTCACATCTGTGGGTTAATAATGATATGGATGCTCACTAGGCTGTGAAGCAACGTGCTTTCAAAGGGGCTGCTGCGTCCTCACCTACAGTGAAGAATGATGCATTCCAAGGTTGGAGCTATTCTGAAGGTGGGCGGGCGTAAGCCTTCTGGCCTCAGCTTCTTATCGCTTGACAGGTCCACCTAACAGCTCTGAGCCTGGGATGCCTCCGACTATTCAAGAGTGAAGTAATTTAAAAGTGTCCATGATGAGGTGGTGAAACCTTTATTAAGTCTATCGAAGTCGAGAATGGTTCTTTATCCTTCCAATCCAGTGCTAGAGTCGTGCGAGTGCTGTACAATTTCGGGCCCTACTCCATATAATGGTTTAGTGAAGATGCATCAAAGTGAAGGCTCGTTGTAACTCATCGTATTTGTGAAGTACATGGATTCTCCTCCCCATCTCCAGGAGAGGCTCTCCTGAGACCGACTATGAGCCTCCCGCTCTCGAGGAAGAGCGAGTGCATACGAGTTCGTTGTTGGGTCTGAGCTAACACTCAACCCAAATCCTCTCGACTATGGACTATCATCCTTGCTAGCATACTCCTTGATGCTCTCATGGAGTAGAATGTGACAATCTGCTTGTCAAGTTGGGGGGAGTCTTCCGAATCGGACGACCTGACGGGATCTCCAGCTGTGGTAGTGTCCCGTGCTTGGGAATCACACTTGATGGTGTGCCCGTATTATCCTCGTGTATGATTGCTCTCATACAGGCGCCTTCTGGGACTATCTGCTTCATCGATACTGTATAGCAGTGATCCATGCAGTACGAAATAAACAACTAAAGCTCATGTGTGTTCACGGAAATCCTCGAGACAATGTCTAGTTAAGACAGTTGTTTCAACTAGCATGGCAGCTATCCCAGTAGAGCAGAGGTGTGGTACATTGAAAATTAATGATTCATCTGTCGCATTTAATCATTAACCAGCTCATTATGTCTGGGAGGTAGTTCATCGTCCTTCCGACACCTTGAGCATACGTGTTTGAGCATCCTCTTATCCAAAGCAGGTACCAAAGTACCCTAAGGTTAATAGAATGAATGGGGTGAAGAAATGCTACGTGACTGAGATTACAATAACAAACTGTAAGTCGTATCATGGCGAACATATGTCAGCCTCCACCGGCATTCTACATGTTCGATTTCATCCTCTCGAGCTGGTTCAGAGTACCACTCACCATATCAGCGAGACCTAAGAACACACAAAGCTCATATACTGGGCTTGAAGATGTACATGTTGCTGAAGACAAGACCCAACCTCGCTGGGATCGTAGGTCCCAATGGGAGCGGCAAGAGTGAGCTGTCTGAATAGAGTATTTGAACTACCCATAGCCACCGTTCATGGTGGGTGACCCACCGTGGGTCTACTCGATGCCGTTTCTTTCTGTCTGTGTGAGGGAGTAAGGAGACTCCGGAATGACCGTTTCAAGAGTCTGCTGAATAGCAACTCTCTCAGAGAGTCGCGTGCGAGCTCTGCAGCAGCAGCAGCAAGGGTGGCACACGGGAGGAAAGATAGAAAAATTATTTCCTTCCGATCCGGAAGTTCCGAAGCAAATTTGAATTTTGAAGGAAAAATGAAGGGAAATAAAATCCCACGAATACGGGTATGCGGGAGGAAAACCTAAACATGAAACCCGAACACGAGCCTTGTGACTCTGTGGCGAGTTAGTTTCGGTTTTCCATGTCATGGCGCCAGTGAGTTTTAGGCCGCTGTAGCTCTTGGATGGTCAAACTAGCAGATAATACTCACTTGTGTGACCATAGATTGTGAATGTATGGCCCTTCGCCGCCTAATCGTCGGCGACATATGATGTCAAATAAAATGGGTCAAAATGATCGACATCATGTTGGATAGTCTATCTAACCGTCCAATCGGGCCATGCATGGTCATCAAGTGAGAAGCCTGTACTAGTAGTACAGTACTACAGGTGTTCTGGTAGTATACCATCCATACGTCACTGGCGATTGACATCGCCGTATTCAGGGTTGGTAGTGGGTGGGTTAAAATTTCAGAATTCCCTTGTAGACCGATACCCACGGTCGGATTCGCGAGTAGCTCAGCTCTCATTAAGAGCCGTACTACTATTGCGAACTACAATTCTATAATAGAACTTCTATTATAGTGATCGATTTCTCATTCATGATTCGCTAAGGTGCTTCAGCGTTACACAATTGTCTCCCAATCTTTCGAGTGCGTTGTGTTGGTATGGGCGTGCGCGTGGTGATACCTCCTTCCAGGGATTTCACAGACACTACACTCGTTAACTCATTCCGTTAATCAGGAAATTAAATTTTTTTCCTCGGCCAGCTCAAGATCGACTTCCCCGTCTGTGATGAAAACTCCGAAGTTCGGAGTTGGAAGTGGACCACTGCTCGGAGTCCGAACCATCCACTTTGACGTGGTCACCAGCGATCATCAAAGATGGTATACTATTGCACTCTGACGGACTACCCGGCATGGACACTCCATCTTCAACACCGACGGTCTTCTAATAACTACCGAAGGTAACACTACACAAGCTTCAAAATACCTCTGTAACTCACACACGCTACACAAATACCGGTCATCTTCTACACCTACGTCTTCGGCATCAACAACCACAAGTCCTACTGGTTCATCATTGCCGAAGCCCACAGATGAATCCGACCCACTCCTATGCGAAGGTACTACCCAGCCATCGTCTAAGAAGACCCCAACTGCTTCCTTTTCAACTACGCCTACAGTCCTAACGGCGACATCGGAGACCAGCACACATGAATGCCATCATATCGATGCACTCAAAGGCAAGTCCTCTCATAATGCTGCTGAGGAAGACATCGACTACAACGTCGACATACTGGGAGGCTCTACACCGGTCTTCCCACTACCACCTGAGGGCTACCAACTTATAGACACCATCTACAGCAAAGAATGGTGCACTATCGGTATTCTTAAGCACCACGACGGCAATAAGGAGTACTATGTCGACTATAGCGACCAACTACTACAACTGGCACTCGACAATCAACCCAGGCCTGTACCATCTACTCACTACTTCCTCATAAAAGCCTCCACTGATGAACGTCACCAAGCTGAACAACGAATTGAAGCTCTCATCAGAGAAGGCAAACTACAACCAACTCAATCTGCCGACGTCAACAACTACACCACCAACTGCCAGTTGGTCCAACTGGTATCCACGAGTTGGTAGAAAACGTGTCCGACCTATTCAACCAACCCTTAGGACAAACAACCTCGTCAAGAAGACCATCCACAAGTATACCATCAAGGACTGCCAAAGCAAAATCCCTCGCATCATCAACAAGTATAGATCATCAATAACTGCTCACGCCATGGACATACGTGACGCCTACAGAGCCACTAAACTTGGTCGTAATCTACAGCTACTCAGTCAAATCAACTACAAAGGCAAGAACTGGACCTACACCTACATGGGTAGTACCGACGGCAACTCTACCAATCCCCAAGTTCTCGAGATCATCATCGCGCATGCAATCGGGGAATTGGAACGGCTCGGCACTTATCCTGGTGTACTAATAAGTTATATGGAAGACTTCCTCTACCTCGGCGGCCTACCCGAAGACATCGACAAGGCCATAGCCCACTTTGCTGGCTATGGCATGCACCTGACTACCGACAGTCTGAACCGCCCGGACTCTAATGATCTACTGGTACTAGGTCATGAAATCTGTGACGACGGTAACTCCCAATACACTCTGGCAAGCATGGGATTTTTTACCATGGCACATCTTGATCATCAATAACTGTCTCGCCGCGCTAGTATCTCGTCTACGGGCTGTCAACGATCACAAGTGGACCGACAACATTGACGACAAGACCCTCGACTTATTGAGACGCTGGCAACAACTACTGAAGGCCAACCCACCTATACCAACCCGCCGACATATCGATGAAAATACTCATGTTTGGTTCGACTCCTCCGACTTACAGTAAGTCACTTACTAGGTTCTATGGTGGCTACCCAAAACGCGAGCCGGTTCTCAGGAAGCAATGGCGATGGACCCACCAAGAACGTGCACTACAAATTAACGTCAAGGAACTAACCACGGCTTACAATGCACTATCTACACTCGTGTCCTATAAGCTTGACACTGGTCAACAATTCTCCAACATCATCCTCTACGGCGATAATCGTACTGCAAACTCTGCCCTATCGGCTGGAAAGGTCTCCACTTCAGGCAAGCAGTCTACCCTAATGCAACTATAGACCTCATCGAATGAGGACTGATTTTTACTTCGCAATCGTCGACAAATGGATAATCGTAATAAGAAGCCTCGAGCATAAGCCTTTAGTCCTGCGACTATTCTCACAGTTATAGTGTCGTCCTGGGAGCCCCAGGAGCTTTATCAGATGCCGGGTGATGCTGGTGTATGACGACTATGCTATCGACAATGCGGCCACTCGGGGGGAGACGGCGGAAATCCAGGAAACCCCATTAATGCAACCCAACAAAGCTCGAGCCAGCCAAGAGAGATCAGTGCACAGCTAAGGATGTCTGCGTAGGCACAGTAGGAGACATCAGAGGGAGCAATCTAGTGTCGGACAAACGCACACTACCATGAACTACTAGTTTAAAACTAGTCTCTCCTCTAAGAATGTTGACTATATGTCCAAGAATACAGTAGAACCCTCTCTGACTAATCATTGTGTCCCCTAATGGAGAATAGTGTACGCTACTTGGTCTTAGCGAAACCGATCTTATTCTCTTGGTAATCGAAGAGCAAGTATCGCCCAGGAAGGACGAGGTTGCCAATGGCCCAGGTGTCGCTGTCGGTCAGCCCGAAGAGCAACAAGCAGTGGCGACCATGGAGTCTGATATATTGCTCTTGAGGGATCTCCAGGGGAACACTCTGTCCACCAGCACCCCTCATGAACAGTGTCACCGGCTGAAGACTTTGGCGATCAGCGCAGTTGATCTCAAACGAGTCCTCATAAGGCTGGAACTTTACGGGCTTGGTCGCAGTGGACTGGAGATCTTTCAGGAGTTTATTCCTGTAAGATTCCGGCATGAAAATGGCGGTGGCGCCAGTGTCGATCTCAGTAGACATAGGCTTCCCGAACTTAACCTCTGCGTTTGCTCCCACTTTCATTCCAATAAGTGCCACTTTCCAGTAATCCTTCGCACTTGGGACGAATACCATCGGCCCAACGTACTTTGTAGGATCTTGCCCGCCGAGGAGGAGCTCCCCGGTGGGCTTGGCGGTAGAGTCGAGATACACAGAGAACATGTTCTTCCCTATGAGCCTCTGAGCCTTCGGTTTGTCCAACAGTTGCTTGATCAGCGGTTCGTAAGGTGCCGCTTCTTTATGAGGGTATCCGAGGCCAATCAGTGACGGAGGGAACGTATCCTCGAAATTGAAATTCGCCATCAGGCCGAAGTCGATGTTCCGCACCACCTTCCCTCCAAAGAAGAATGCTCCCGAATGCTTAAACAGTGTGACTTCCGAACCGTCTTGGAAGGAGAAGACTTTTGTTGGCCCAGGAGTGCACTCGGGAAGGCACGCATAACATTTGGAAGGAATAGTTTTACACCCACCGGGCTTGACACTTTCGTACCATTTGCGCCAAATGAAGAACGTTAGAGGAGAGCCTGTATCAACCAATTGTCGGAAACTCATAGCGTCAACGGTGATGTCGGCGATGAGAAAAAGATCTGGCCTACCAGGATCATATACATCTAGTGAGATTGGCAACCTCAGAATAAGCTCTGCGTGGACTACCGCGAGGAGAAGGAAGCGAGCGAAATAGAATGTCATAGCTTGGTCGAATCCTGAGGGGCCGAGAAAGCTCACACGCATTCTGTTTGTTATCTATCCGCAACTATTGAACACAAATATATCAAAGTTTAGTCTACCACATAGAGCGACTCGTAATACTATGACCGTAATACTAGACTAGAAGCAAGTAGTACAGCTCACGTGACTTTTCCCCATTGTTACGCTAGGTCGCGGATGGAAGCCTGGGATTTTAGTGCTTGATACACTCAGTGTGTCGAGG
>NW_003215247.1:248667-249802 GCF_000006405.1 Perkinsus marinus ATCC 50983
CTCACGAGTGACGGAACGAAGGCCGACGGACGGAAGTTTGGTTTGCCCGCCAAGGAGGTAGAGGCCCTGGAGGCAGTCAGGAGACTTTGGGGAGTAACCTCAGGAGAATGCGAGGGAGTGGTGTCCCCGAGGACGGAAAGGTTGAGCTCGAGTGTCGCAATGGTGGCTACCAAATGCTCCGCAGAACCGTTGCTAGTGACTGTATCGAGCAAGCTAGACGAGGGAATGACACGGCCGTCGAGACCCTCGAGATGACGGGCGCAGAGGGCTGCAGGGAGATCGAAATGGCACACCGTGCCAAACCCAGAGCGCGGAGGGTTGGGGTCCGCCGCGGCAGATCCAGAGGGAGGCAGACGGGCAGCTAGCAGACGAGTTACTGTACGAAGGATAGTTCGAGCCCCCACCCGCTCGGGACCTGGTGAGCGATGTATTCTCATTTTTTTCTAGTCTGTCCCTATGTTATTCCCATAGTAGTGAGACACGCTCCATCGTGACGTGACGTAGTTTCACGCAGGAGCGCTATGCACATGCGTGCTGCGCGCTGAAGCTCATTGCTCATTAGTCGATTAACTTTCGTCTTCTTCGTCCCGACTTCCCTATGCCTCCTGCGCGTCGTGTTCCCGGGAAGTCCTCTAACTCGAACTCTAGGTCACAGGGCTCTAACAGCGCCAACAGCTCAGCTTTTGGTGGAGAACCCGGGCAAGGCAACGATGACGGTATCGCCAACACCTCCGCGGCCGCCCCTAGCGAGCAGGTTCCCCAAGAACCTCCCCTCGGTGCTGGTTTTGGAGCCCTTCAAGCTTTCCTCCAAGACCACGAGTTGGAGGAGGCCGATCTGTGGTTTCTTGAAGACAACGACCTTCCCGATCTCATACTTAGAGTTCAACTACGTCGGTACCGTACGACGAGGGTACCCCCGCCAATCGCGATGTTCGGTCAACCCGACGACACTGGCAATGCCCCAGAGAAGGTATGGCATACCCCGCCATCTGTGATGCAGCAGCACTCACTGCTGGGAACTCATTTCTCAAGCGGTACCCCGGCTCCCACTTTTGCTGGCCACGAAAATGGACCGCCGAACGCTCCCAACCTAGCAGTAGCGGCTGATCCCCGTTCGCACTCATCCGATGATGTT